>NC_061073.1:4010737-4310737 GCF_021917145.1 Hypomesus transpacificus
TGCATATTCATGTGTGTGCATGGGATGTATGCTTTGTATGTGTATGTATGTGTTCGTGTCTGTATGTGTGCGTGTGTTCTCAGCTACATGACGGACGGAGGGGTGGGTATATACACACAGCGTCCGGCCAACAAAGAGGTGCTCCAGCACACCACTACGAGCCCCGCAGACACAGACAGGTAGGTCACATGACCTGACTCAACCCTAACCATAACCCAAAAACCTAACCTGAACCCCAAACCTAATCCGAGCTCCTAACCCTAAAACTAGCCCTAACTCCTAACCCCAGCCCATAACATGGTTCTAACCATAGCACTAATTCTAACCCTAATCTTGAACCCTCTAAAACCACCCAGAAATAACACTGGAACTTGTCTGGAAGTTCTTGGACAAAGAAAATGTCCCCCAAAATTTTAATTGTCCATGTTTACTATCATTCAGGAGACTTCCGGTCCCCACAAGAATAGTTAAACAAGGCTACACACAAGCACACACCCTTTAAGGCAGCTGAAGGTCCGTTCATAACTACTCATACTAAGTCTCGGACTGGACAGATCAACAGTGAATTCAGTCTAGCCTGTCCACACCAGTGCTCTGGACCTTTGAGAGATTACAAAGATTACCAGTGAGTCTGACCTTGTGTTGTTGTGGATTAGAACGCTTGCCTGCCAAGTGCTCCAGGAGAATGTTGATTCCACCAATAGGATCACTGCAGGGACAGGCAGCAAACAGAGCAGTCATTGTTGGGTGACTGAGTGAAAACAGAGTGATTGTTTTTCTCTGCATACAGTGCTACAGGCGTTAGATCTTGTCACACACACACACGCACACACACAGTTCCGAGCATTGCTCCACTTCAACTTTAATCTCCCTTGATGGGAAGTGCAGTGAATCCCCCTAGTGGGGTTTCAGGGGAAGTGCAGTCTGAGGTACTGCAGTCTAAGGTACTGAAGTCTGAGCTATTGAAGTTTGAGATACAGCATTCTGAGGTACTGCAGTCTGAGGGACTCTTGTCTGAGGTACTCCAGAGTTGCTCTACCTCCCAGTACTCTGTGGGGCTTCTCTGTCTGATGGAGAGTACAGGCCAACACTCCACCAAACAAAAGGCAGACAGTCTCCTGCTTACTGACAAAACAACGGGGCTGCCCTGACTTATTAATGCGGCCGTCTGCTTCTGTTAGCGTCATGGGGGAGGATACAGACTGCAGACAGATAGAGCCTGACAGGGTGTGGCCTCCCACAGAAAGCACCATGCGGGACTGTTTGCTGCAGAGAGATCAAAAGGAGGCTCCAGGTGCTGAGGGGGGAGATATTGTCATTCTATGTTTTGGGGGATAAAACTGTGTAAATATAGCGTAAACGTCTTTTCAGAAGCACAATCCTGCCCTCTCCTCCATGTAGGATGCAAGTCAAATGGACATGAATAAGCAGGACAGCATACCTGTGGTGTGTGGCATGTGCTCACCTGTGGGAGATATGGTCCACCTGGAACTGCTTCCTCAGGCTACCTCAGTGCTACTTACATTAGCCTGGGTACAGACTGCTCTTTATCTTTCAGCAGGTGTGTATGTGTGAGTGTGGAAGTCTGTATGTGTGTGTGCGTGGTGGAGGGTTCCTGTGTGTGTGTGTGTGTGTGTGTGTGTGTGTGTGTGTGTGTGTGCGTGTGTAGGTGTTCTGCCTCTCAGGACATCAGCTTTGCCCTGCAGCTCTATGCTGTCCGACCTGTCTGGACATAGTCTGCCTCTCTCTACCCTCAGGCATGTAGAATACCATTACACAGATATGCACACACACACACACTCGCACGCACACACACACACAGTGAGGTAATTTCCAGGGTAAGAAGAATGGAAGGGAATGTGTGTTTGTGTGCGTGTGTTTAAATATGTGTGTGTGAGTATGTATGACGGGGTGTCTTTCAGGCTTGGTTCAGAGTAATCAGAGTGTGTAGATTATGTGTGGTGGTGTGTATGAATGCAGAACGGTCCCAGCCTTGGGGCAGTGCTCCAGACAGAGACAGGGATGTGGTAATCAGGTAACCTGATCCCCTTCGCCACTACAGACAGGCTATGCTCCCGTCTCCCAGTCACAGGAGACACTACAGTCACACAGCCAGCCAGTCTTTCACGTGCTAATGTTGTCTGAAGACCCCATCCTGTCAGCTCTGTCTGACTGTGCTGAGGTAGAGACATACACTGTCATAGAGTCTAGGCTGGACAGAGTCCTGACATGATTATTTATTACTGCCCTCTACTGTATCTCTCTACTGTATCCCTTTGTATCTCTTTTTCAATCTCTCTCTCTCACTCTCTGTCTCTCTGTTCCTTTGTTTCTGTATTTAGCACATGTAACACATCCTCCTACACTTCACACACTGGTACCTATTGTACTGTATGGAGCAATGTGTGTATGTGAGGTGTGTATGTGTGTGGTGGTTGGGGGGGGGGGGGGGGAGATGAGGACTGGAGTCCACTGAGAACTGGAGCTTTTATTATAGTCTGTCAAGTAAGTGTTTTGTGTTTCAGTACTGGATACATTGTGTGAAAAAGTGTTCGTGAACATAAGTGGTGCATGTGTGTGTTGATATTGTGTCTAGCACATACCCTAACTCCTCCTACTAGAGGCAGTCTGACAGGCAGGCAGGCAGGCAGGCAGGCAGGATTGTGACTGTGTGGTGAATATATCAGCGGTGTATAAAGTCTATCTCATGAACTGTAGAGAGGTAAATGTTTTCTCAGGAGTGAACAACAGTCTGGTCACACAGACACTACAGTCAAAGAAAACATGCAGAATAGTGTTCCTTTGTGCAGGAGGACTCAGAGAGGCAGAACAGGGAGAGTGTTTATAAAGTGAATTAGTGCTGTGGTGCAGTCAGCCTCCTCTCTGCTTGCCTGCCCCCAGGCCTACTGTTGGCTCAGCTCTACTCTCTTCTGCTGTACTCTAGAGTAGGGAGAGAAACTACTCTAGATAAAAAGTGTATTCTTATCAGGAACACTACAACTCCCAGAATCCTCTGGGAGACTTGAAGTAGCATGACCCTCGGCCAGACAAACTCAGATTAGCTTTTAAAGAGACACTATAAACATATACTGAAGAGACCAGACTTAACAAACACTGTAGCTTCATGAGGAATGTTATTCAAGCGTGGTTGTCCACCCTTGGGTGAGAAGCTACAGTCAGATATGTTCTGTGTTCTGGAGAGAAACTGAGGGAAATGTGAAGGCCTCCAGAAAGCAGCTCTCGACCCATGGACCTCGTGCTCAGAAGAACAGCAACCTCCTCTTCAGGCCTCCCAGCATGCTGGTGAGAAGCAGCTTTGTCTCCCAGCTCCTCAGGCTGGTCTGAGCACAGCTGCGTCTCACCCTCCTCTAAGGTAATTGAGAGCTTTAGACAATAGTCCTTAATTACCCCCAAAGAGGACTAACACCCCAAACCTCTGGCCATTGGTATGGTAATGAGGGGGTGTGAGGAAGGAGGTGACGGAGGGAAGCAGGGAGGAAGAATGAATCCATGTCACCTCGCTAGCCTCTAAAACTGAAACCCTAACTGAACCACAGGAGCTGGAGAGAAGAGGATTAGAAGAGGGTACACTGAATGATCTCTTCTCTGACAGGGATGAATGGAAGGATGGATGAGTGTCCTATTATCTAATTATTCCTCATGGCTCTGTCACTCTGCTCTCTCCCTCTCTCTCTCTTTCTTCCTGTCTCTCTTAGGGAGAGAGATAACAATAGAGCAAGCACTAAATGCAAATTTTGAAATGATCAACATCTGTGACAACAAAGGCATATCCTGTCATGGGTGTGAGTTTGTGAGACGCCTTTGAAATTGGATCGTGTGTGTGTTTGTGTGTTGTGTGTAAGTGCCTTCACATGGGCATGGGAATGAGTGCCTTTTGAATTGGCGGAATGTGTGACAACGTGGATGGACTGTACTGTGTGTGCATATGCGTGCAAGCCTGTTTGTGTGTGTGTTTGCATGTAATTGTATGCGTGTGTGTGGCCAACTAATTCCCCCCCACACACACACACACAGGCACGCACACACTCTGAGATCACATCAGGGACATCAGATCCCAACATATGGTTGACCTGGGTCTGGGGAAGCTTCTGGACTGATAGATAACTAACTAGGCAAATAACTACTACATCTCCGGAGATATATAACCAACTAAATAACTAACAACTACAGGTCT
Source organism: Hypomesus transpacificus (assembly GCF_021917145.1). Classification (NCBI taxonomy): domain Eukaryota; kingdom Metazoa; phylum Chordata; class Actinopteri; order Osmeriformes; family Osmeridae; genus Hypomesus; species Hypomesus transpacificus. Next base: position 4,014,933 of record NC_061073.1, read on the forward strand.
GGAGAGATAAATATATAACTACCAGGCTAGTACAGGTCTGGTATATCATTAACTAGATAACTAAGTAATTACCAGGCTACACCAGGTCATGGTCCCCCTAGCTAGCACAGCCTCTGAGCTGCATCACTTGGGACAACTTTGCAACTAGGTTTTGATTTGTCTTAATGTGATTTTCATTCGTAACTAATTGATTAAGTAGTGGAATGTCCTCGTCCAAGCAGCTGAGTACACACACAGGCAGTGGAAACGGTGTCACCTCTTTAAATCCCCCTCCATCAGTGAGGAGAGACTGTTGTGCGAGACAGACAGAGGTGGAAAGTGTGTGCGTGTGTCTGTAGAGAGATTTGTGCTCTGAATTCCTGACCCTCCTCTGGCTTTGAGGCAGAAGTCATGTCAGTACACACACAAACACACACACACGTACACACACAGTTGGCTGCGGAAGCTTGGTGTGCTGCTCAGGAATGCGGCTATCAAACTGCCTCCATACTGTCTGTGTAGCTAAATGTATAGCTGCCTCTCACACTTTAAATAGGGGAGACTGGGGCTAGTTACCACAACTTGTCAAAGTGTAGTTTTCGGATTTATTCAGATTTGGTCATGATACAAAATAAAAGTGCTTTTTTTAGGCAAGACCTTACTATATTCATCAACATTTTTCAATTCAAAGTCAGATTAATCTACATCTAACTGATGCTGGTCTCCTCTGTTGCCTGTAGCTGCCTCTCTTTATGATGTCAGAAACACCACTAACTGTCTAAATACACCAGCTGCTTTTATATTCTATGCCTGTTTGCGTTTAACAGCTTTGGTGGCCAGACGCTGACTATGGTGGTGCTATATGTGTGACCGGTTTCTCTGGTTTCGCTTATGAGGCGATTTCAGAATGGGGTCAGTGTTAGTGTCTGAAGTGTTCCCTAGAGATGGTTCCTGTCAAGTTGTGGAAGGATCCAGATCGGTTCTGTGTTCCACCAGAAATTCTTGTCACTCTCAGGACCACTGAGGTCATTCCTAAAGAGGAATGGTTTCATTTATTGCTGTTGATGTTGATTGTTGGCAAAGCCCCTGTGACTCAATGCTTTAAAGTTTGACCTTTGACCCCGGGGTAGTTGACCCGTAGCAGCCCTCACCAGAGGAACCAGGAAGAGAGAATGAGCCAGTCTGGAATGTACAAATAAGATTGGCTCCGGAGGAGACCCCGCCAGCCAACCAACCAACAGCATCCTGGGATTGTTGACTTAGCAGACACCCTCAGACACATACACACATACACACACACACATACACACACACACACACAAGCCACCTGGCTAAATAAGACTAAGCTGTTTATTTGTAGGAAATGTGGGGCTTTGGATACTCTCAGACAAGCTGTTCTTGGAGCAGGTCTAAGGTGTGTCTGTTCCGAGGAGCCTCAAAACTATGGCTGATCTGAGATCAGAGGAAGGCTTGATGTGTAGAATGCCACTGTGTCTGCTACGGAATAGTGACTGAGTAACTGTTTGAAGTTCCTCCCAGCACAACTCAGCACTGGCTTCTGATTACACTAAGACTGTGTTTCTGTGTGTTTGCGTATGCATGTGTGTGAGAGAGAGAGTGAGTTCATGCTTGTTTGATTGTGTGTATGCTCTGTGAGTGTGTATGTGTGTGTACAGTATGTGTGTGTCTGCAGAGAGAGTCAGTGTGCTAAGCCACTCCCCTCCGTGTGTGTGGCTGGCTGGGGGGAGATTCACCAGTCAGGCTCAGAGAGAGCGCGTGTGAGCTTGCTAGCGAGCTGCGGCTGGAGCCGTATGGGAAGTGCAGAGCTGAGTGGAGCAGCGGGGCAGTGCGGAGTAGAGAGGAGCATACACCAGATCTGAGTGGAGCAGGGCAGATCTCAGAGGGACTTACAGAGTAGGGGCATCCACATGAAGCTGTCAATCAGCCAGTCTTCCCTCCAGTGCTGTGGCCCCTTCTTCCAGTCCCCCATGGTCTGGAGCCTCCCTCCCCCACAGGTAGAGCAAACCACATCCTGTCCTTCTGTGTGTGTGTGTGTGTTTGTGTGTGAGTGTGTGTGTGTCTTTGTACTGTAGTGTTCTAAGGGCTGAGGTCTGCGTGGTGTGACAGAGAACAGCCATGTGTCTGTTGGGCTTCATTCTCCTCCTTTTACACATGGCTGGTTGTGTATGTGTGTGTGTGTGTGTTGGGGGAGGGCTTCTGACTGTGTGTGTGGTGTGTTCCTGTAGGTTTTCTTCACGTGAGAATTCAAACCGTCTATTTACTCTTACCATTTACTGAAATGTTCTTAAATGTCATGCTGAATGTCATTCAGTCTTGAATGTCTCTTCCTGTCAGGGCTTGTGTCCTGGATATCGTTAAATAGCCTTAGGCCAAGCCCATATTTTAGACATATCATGGATTTTTGGAAGCGCCTTTTGTGTTAAGGGCTTGCACTGTATAGACAGCATGGTCACTATCTCAGACTCTCAGACCAGGCCAGGGGAACACCACTAACACACACCAGCTCTCCCCTTCTCCTCAGCACTCTCAACTTTACCAGCAGCCTTTGTGTTCGTTGATAATAACAATGACCAACCTAGTTGTGCTGTGATAAATATGTGTTTCTTAGGATGTTGTTTTCATGTATTCATAGAGATCTCTGTTCTTGTGAGCTCAGCTCTGTGTTCGTTTAACTGGAGAGCAGTTTGGAGTGAGCAAGCTACATCCATTCATTGCCTGGCAACAGCTCTGAATGGTGCTGAAGCGTTGATAAGTCTAGTAGAACGAATGGATTTCACCCTGACCAAACACACTGGATGGATGGTCAGTGTGTGTGTGTGTGTGTTTGTGTTTCTGTGTGTTTGCTTTCGTCTGTGTGTATGTGTGATGCTTGGGATGAGCTCAGTGACCCTCTCTGGCCTCGGATTCACTCAATGTTTCAGTCACTTTAATTTAGCCTGTACTCTAACCTTGATGTGACCAAGGGAGTCCTGGTTTAAGATGTATTTTACTGCTGCATAACTGTGGCCAAATGGCCTTGTTTAGGCCCAGACTAAGACTGTCTGATAAAATGGACAGAAAGAGAAAGAGAGAGAGAGACAACCAGACAAAAGAGAGATTCTCTTTTGAGTCTCTCTCTTGCACCCTCTCTTTCCCTCTCTCCCATCCTAGTTTCTGTCCCCACAAAACACCCCCGGACCCTGGATAGCATCGATACTGAGTGATGTCCTCTCACACACACAAAAACTGTGAAGTGTGAAGCATTTCTGTTCTCATACAGATAGGCCCTTGGCCCTGATAAAAGTAATGAAAAGTGATGAAAGGTGTCTTTCATGTCCTGAGACTGGCCAGAGTGGGAGCTGCTTCTGTCACCAGAACACAGCTAGCATGAGAGACACTCCTCCTCAACAGTCTGCTCTCAAGGCCTCAACTGCACACCAAACAAAGTAGCAGTCTGTGTGTGTGTGTGTGTATGCGTGTGTGAGGCTCCATGACAGACAGGAGTTGGACAGGTCAAACTCAGTTTCCCAAGGCCCTCTGCCCAGTAGAACACACATACTGTTGTGAAAGAGAGATGAGAAGAAAATAAGTAGAAGAAGAAGAAAGAGAAAGAAAGAGAATGAGAAGGAAAAGGACAGAAGGGGGACGAGATACGACTTAAGAAGAACGACAATGATGGAGAGAAAGAGAAGGAATGAAGGAGAGAGATGGAGAGAAAGAAAGGAGGTGGGGAGAGAAGGACATTTCAATGACATGTCTAATGTGTCAGGCATGATGGGAATGCTGTCTATGGCCAGTAGATTACAATATGTGTGTTGGTGTGTGTGTAGACCAGGGGGTTTCTGTCCACACCTACTTTACATCATCTCTTATGTTTCTTATGACCAACTGTATCTCTTTCTTTCCCCCTCTAGTTGGGACGACAGCAGTTCAGTCAGCAGCGGAATCAGTGACACCTTCGACACTGATGACATCACCAGCTCGTCCGTCAGTTCCTACATGACCACTCCGTGTGTCATCTCCAAAGACATCCAGGTGTCACCTATACACACGCAGGTAGACCAGGTCTCCAGATTCAAACAAAGAGCCCTTTCTTCATCCAATATTAATCTTGCGTTCATTATCCCACCCAAGAGCATTTCCTATGTTTGTATCCTGATTTACAGACGCATGGCCATTCTGAATTCAATGTCCGTGTTGTCTTATCCCTTTTACACAGCAGGCCTACGGTCCAAGCTGTAGACTGTTATAGTTTGTTACCTGAGCACAACTGCGTGAGACTCTGTATCTCTCCTTAGCAGCGCTCCAGGACTCACACACCTGCTTGTGGCTTACAGTATGCTGACGTGTGCTTCAAGTTGATGTGGAATTAAGTCAAGGTTCAGAGGTCAGAGTTCAGAGGTCTTTCTATGCTGCTGGCCCAGCCTGTTAGAGGTCATGAGGTCTCCGATTGGACTAGTAAACTGACATGCAAACAATCCTCTGTAGATCCACATCATCTGCTCCTCTATATGAATATGCACATGAATGTATTGACTAGGGATAGGGAGTGTGTCTGTTTGTATGTGTGTTACAGTTGTCCGCTGGCAGAGTGCTGTGTTTCTATGGCAGGATAGTTTCCAGTCGTAAAGACAGGCTGGTGAGAGAGGAGTGTCTGCAGCTTTGGCATCCACACAGTCTTCATGTTTTCTACCGTTAAATGTTTCACTGCATCCTACCCTGCCAGAAAGTGACTCAAACTGGTGAATGAAGCCAGGCTTCGGGACCAGAATCAGTCGTCCAAGCCCCACAACCAGTCATGAAACACCCTTTCGCCTTCCCTCAGACTGTTTCCTTTTATAGAGTTGCTTCATGTGGCATTTCCCCCCGGCTGCCTAGCAGAATATGGTGTCGATTTATTAGGTCAGGTTAGTGGAGATAACCATGTTTCAGAAGCCCGTCAGATTCCTCCCAGGCCAAGCATTTTTGTGGGTATTTTCAGTAGCTGTTGAACAATGACCGATGAGAGCTGATGTAAGCTTGGCTGGGCTTGGGAAAACACTCTGAACCCGCCCCATGGTGACAAACAGCCAATACACAAGCTCAGTACTGCTTGAACCACACATTATCTGATCTGTGATTGGGCGATTTGTTATGGATTTGTATTACTTTCATTGGTCCAGTCTCTGTTGAAAGTGTGCTATGTTCATGAAACATACACACATTCATACACACACACACACGCACACACACCCACACACCCACACACACACACATTCACACACACACACTGAAGGGCAGAGTCTTCATACAGTAGGTAACCAACAGGCCTGAATCACACACATTGTTTTACATAGTTGCTCAGCAACCTCAAGATGATTGACAGCTGCGTTGTCCCCCGCAGCTCCAAACAGACGTTCAGAAGCACAGCACCGTGGACTGCAACGCCGTGTGGCCCGGAGCAGAGGTCAAGAGGTCAGACGGGGGGTCAGACAGCGGGGTGAGGATGGAGCCAGGCTCCAGATGGGGCCGCCATCCTTCCGACTTGTCTGACGAATCAGATCGCAGCTCGACGGGCCGCCGGACGCCATCCCACACTGCATCCTGGAGGCGGGGCATGAGCGCCCAGGTGGGAGTGACCTCAGCCAGGGCCACGGCGCCCATCGTCACGGCAAACAACGGCTCATTGAAGAGTCATGGGACAGGTACGTTTTAGAGTAGGACAAAGCAGGGTAAAGTAAAGTAGGACAGAAACCATTAGAATACAGTAGATTGGTCACTGTCCATTTCTGAAAGGAAATTACAATGACCTAAACATTTTGAATCACACAATTATGGAAGAACACACGCTAGAAAGCGCTGGGGAAACTTTTAGGTAGCATATTCATGTTGCGTGTTTATGTAGCGTGTTCATGTAGCGTCGATGAGTCTTCTAACAGTCGACCTCAGAGACAGTTTTATCTAGTAAGATCAGAGCTCAGGTTACCTGCCTAGTGGGGCTCTCTCTCCCTCTCTCTTTTACTCTCTCTCTTTCTCTCTTTTGCGCTCTTGCTCTCGCTCTTCCTCTCTCACTCTACACTTCACTCTTTCCTTCTTTCCTTCTCTACCTCTTTCTCTCCCCGTCCCTTCCCCTCTCTTTATCCCTTATCTCTGTAGTAGCTCAAATCATCCTCAGGTTGTTGGGTTCATGCGTGTAGAGGCAGACCAAAGCTTGTGTTCAGGGTTGTTACTGTGCTCAGTGGCTTCATTTATTTCCTTTACTGTATTTATCTATCCTCTATCAGCCTTGTATCCTAGAGTTAGACGCTCAGGTAATCCCCTCTGTTATCAGTCAAACAAGGCCAGGCTGGCAGAATGTTATCCACATGCATTCACTCATATCGGCATGGAACATTTGCATCAACCAGTAATGGTCCTATTGTTCTGTTGAGCCCAGTGAATGTGGAACAATGTAAAGTGATGTGATTAGGTCATATGATCTCATGATGGATTCGGCTGCACTGCACCATACACTACTGCAATTGAGATGTTGTTATTGCACTATTAAGATACTATTATGTTTGTTCACTGCTTGGTAGCTAAGACTTTATGATGTGGCTAGTAAATACAGACCTTTCCTTGACTCTGACCACCAAAATACTGTATAACTTTGCATTTATCCTTGATCTTCTGCCATACTTTCTGTATGCACGATTTGTACGTCACTTTGGATAAGTTTGTCTGATAAATAAATGTCTGCTAAATTTACTAAATGTCAAATGTAATGATTGCAGGTACCAAAAAAGGTGTGTTAAATGAAGTTCATATTGAGATGTTTCTCCATCCTGTAGGTAAGACGGACGATGCCAAGGTGTCGGAGCGAGGCTGTCTTTCTCCACGTCCCAACGGCCTCCAGCGCTCGCCTTCTGACATGCCCGGAGGCACCCCTGCCAACGATGCCAAGAAGCCACCCTCCTCCTCCCGCACCCCCACTGCCACTAACACCTTTGGCTTCAAGAAGAACGGGGGAGCGCTCACCATGATTACAGCCGGCGGAGTCACCATGGTTACGGCCAGCGGGGTGACCATAACCAGTGGCTCGGCCACCCTGGGGAAGACTCCCAAATCCTCCCTCCCGCTGGGGGGTCATGGGGTTCGGACCCTGGGCCGCCAAACTAGCGTGGACGACGGCTACCTCTCTGCCAGCGGCCGGCACTCCACCCTCCAGTACCGAAGCCTGCCCAGGCCCAGCCGGTCCTCCGGCACTGGGGCCGTTAACGGGAGCCGTGGCAGTGCCACCCTCCGCTCCCCCAGCGGCTCCATGGACCCCAGCCGCTCTACCACACTTCAGGGGTCGAGGGGTCGCGGAGGCGTGGCCAAGACCAGCACGTTGGCCAATCAGACAGACAGGGAGAAAGGCGTGTCTGTGGAGGGTGGGTTGACCCCCCAGGGCATGGGGACACTGACCCCCCAGGGAGGCAGGCAGACGGGGGGAAAGTATGCAGACGTGTCGTCCCCCACCCTGCGCAGGTGAGCTCCTCAACAAAAACCACACTAAGAACTGATCCATCTTTTACTCATCCATCTAACTGCTTTTAGTTATTATCTGGATCAAATAAGTATTTAGAGTTTAGACCAACCCAAACCACCATTATATCGCACAAGCTTTGATGTGTTTGGCCTTTAATCATGGACAGCAGGTAAGATGAGCAGGTGACTTCAGCATGTAAGATCTACGGTAGGCTGCTCCACCCTGCTGGAGCTCAGACTCCAGTCCCAGGCTCCCAAGCCCTCCCTGTTTCCTGTCTGCATGGCCTGGAATTCAGACGGTTTACACAGGGCTGAAACCAGTTTAATCACCCCTCACGGTTTAATCAGCATACTGCAGGACCAGTTCAAAGAAAGCTGACCTCTCTTATCAGCCTCTCCATGATATTATGTGAAGTCTGCTGCCTAAGGAATGATGTACTTTTGAAAGGACTGGCTTGTCGCTAGGCAGATTAGAGGCCCGATCGTCCCCTGTGGCCTGTGATAGGCTCCAGTGTTGGTTTGGAACGCAGAGACAGAGGCCAGAGCCTGCAGCAGACCAGAGCGGTGTTATCTCTAGCTCAGGCCATACCACTGCTCGGATCTGGCTCCACAGACAGTGTAGTTAAGGCCTTCCGCTTATAGGCCTTTGTATAAGCAATTCATTTTTTCATTTGAGATGTTCCCTATTAATGCCTCATTGGCTTACATTAATTCCACTTACTTTACTTTTCGACTTTGTTGTCGTCATTAAAGTTAATGTAATGAATCAGAGAGGAAAACAAGAAACAAAAAATGTACATGGTGTTTTTATTGCCAGGTTAGTTCTTAGAGGTGTTTCAGAGTCGAGATCTACCCAACCCCATCACTCAGTTTCCCCGAACACAGTGTCAGAACTATCACATGAAAGTACGGATTGTTCCTTTAACTGCTGCTGCTGCTTCCACTTATCAGGCTGATCTGGAGGTGAGGTAATGAGAACACGAGCCAGCTGGTTCTCCTCAGGCGCTCTGTCATTCATCTCACCTTGTCACAGCTCATTGGCCAGCAGAGACAGAGTCCTCGGGAAACTGTCTCAGCATCTGTGTGGTACAGTCCTAACATCCTGTCTGGACCTAACTGCCATTTTTTTTGGAATAAAAGGAAATGTTTATTTTGTGATTACAGCGTGGGTGGAAAACACTAGTTTCTGAATTCTTATGCATTATACTTTGTGATTTCTGTCATATTTACTTCTGTTTGTTTTTTAGGAGATTTTGAATCTGATGTTGCATTACATGATTCATTCTCCTACGTCAGCCCCAGTTTAATAATCTCTCCTACCTCCCTGCTTCCACCTTATCCCTCTCCTCTCTTTTCTGCTCTCACTCCTCTTTTCCTCTCCTCTCACTTCTCTCCTCTCTTCCCTGGCAGGCTGTTTGGTGGAGGTGTGAAGCCCGGGAAACAAGCCCCAGTCACCACCATGGAGAACATGAAGAACTCCACAGTCATCTCCAACCCTCACACCAGCTCTGTCCAGCAGGGCGGCGCTCTGGAGTCACCCTCTGCTTCGGCAAGCAGCAGCAGCCCTCTCTACGGGGTCGGTGGTGGGGCAGGAGGCCGGGGTGGTTTGGAGCCCACTCTGTCCCCCCTGGCCTCCAGTCCTGGGTCGGCCCTCTCTACGCCCTCCCAGTCCCACAGCCTGGCCTGGAGTCCAGCCAGCCCCAGCCCCAGCCTTGGGTACCCAGGGGGATACCCCTCCCTGGGCAGCCTAGCCACCAGCACTGAGTCTATGGATGTGTCCCTGGTCAGTGCAGGAGGAGGGGTAGTGGGGGGGCACCATGGAGGGGCCAGGGATGAGGGGCCAGCTGGCTGTGTGAGGAACAATGGCGTCAGGACTGGCTACTCAGACAGGTAGGGGCTGGAGACAGGCCTGAGAGAGGGCTGAGAGGAGACTGTAGACTGGTTAGCAGGCTGTGCCAGACAATCGAATGTTGAATGTGTGTCTTTGCAGTTTCATTATAGTACTACAAATGATGACAGTCCCTTGATTTGTTCCTGCTGTGGTGGTTTTAGCCGTTGTTTTTTGTTGTCTCAGAGGGTTCTCTCTTCTAACTGTGTGTGTGTGTGTGTGTAGGTGTCCTTTCTAACAGTGGGTATGTGTAGTCTTTTTTGGACTTTTTTTGGGAACTATGGGATTTGTGGGTGTGTAATGTCCAACAGTGTTATGTGTGTGTGCAGTCTAATAGTGTGCAATGGCGTGTATGAGTGTAGTGTTGTTGCTGTTAAGTAGAGCCCAAACTCCCGGATGTGTTGCTCCAATGACAGCCTGACTTCTATCTGGACTGATCATCTCTCTCTCTTTCTCTCTTTTCCTGTCTTCTTGTCTCCTCACTGTTTTGTCTACCCCTACCCTCCTTCCTCTTGCTACCATATTTTTCCTAACCCCTACCCCCCTTCCCCCAGCCCCCTGTCCTCCCCTTCAGCTAGTCCCAAATTCAGTCGCAACACGTTACCTAGGAAACAGGACAGGTATGGAGTTGTTTGTGTTGAGAGCAGTGTGCGGGATAGCATCCCTCTCTTGTGTCTGTGTCCTGTGTTTTTCTTACCCCATGATCTCTCCTTCATCCCTTCCCCTGCATGCGAACTGTCACCTGCTATTCTTCTCATAAAGTTCAGACGTTCAAATGATTGTTTGTGTCCCTTGATAGCTGTACTACAGTATAGTATAAGTATTAATTTGATGTGATTTAATGTACCATAGTGCTGTTGTAAGTGTGGAGCTAACTATCTGCCTGTCCCACTGTCTGTCTGCCTGTGTGTTTGTTTGTGTGTGCACTTCTGTACGTATGTACGTATGTTCTGCACCTATATGTGTACAGGTATGCCCATCTGCCGGCACTGAGGGGCCATGAAGAGCCTCGTGATTGGCTGCGCTCCCACTCAGCAGGAGGTCTTCAGGACTCTAGCTCCTCCTTCTCCCAGGGCTCCAGCCTCTCCTCACCCTCTGGCTCTCGCTTCAACTTTTCTCAGCTCGGTGGGTTAAGCTCAGCACAGAACACATCACGAAACACTACAAAACACCACAGAGGAAAAGTCCTGAGTGTTAAAAGCTCATCAAACTCCTGACAGGAGACTCAACATTCTCAGAAGTGTTAAGGCCAGGTGTACTGCTTGTAGTTTCAATATCCTGTACACTCAGTGGGTGTAGGGTGGATGAAGTAACAGCTGTGTGGTTGTTAGGGTTAAGGCCGAATCCTAATACTCTGTCTTACCCCTACCCCTTACCCCAAGCCCTTAGTTTACCCCTAACCATTGAGTCTCGAAACTGAGGGGTAAGGGCTACATAGCCCTATGAAATTAGACACTGCTTGGTTACAGTTACGTATATTGATGTCTCCAAAGCAAGAAGTGATATGCACTGATATCAAATGAAATGAATTTGAAATTTGCTGCTAATGGAGTTAAATTAAAACTGTAGACATGCATGGAAGGTTAATCAGAGAAATGCAAGACTTTTGTGCAAATCAGCAATGTAATGTTAACGTAGCAAACTAGCAATTTTTAAAACGTTTCAAATAAGAACATGGTTGCAAATACATATGTACAGGACTGTGAAGAGCACAAAACAAGAATGTCATAATTTTCTAATCAATTATTTAAGCTGAAAATATTACATTTATGGGACTCTGGATGATCTGTCCGCCATTGTTGCAGGTAGCGCAGTATTCACATACCCCTAGGTTTCAAGTAAGCTCCCGAGCTTACTTAGTTTATACCCCTTCGTCTTAGCCCTAGCCCTCAATCAAAAAGAGTATTGGGACACCACTTACTCTCACGGGAATGCGCAAAACTAAGGGCTAAGTGTAAGACAGAGTATAGTGATTGGGGCTGAGTCTGGAGAGAAACTAGAGTAAGCAGTGATGTTGACTGTTAATCGATGTGTGATAGTTCACAGGTTGCAAATCTGAGAAAAACATATGAAGTCAAGGCTCCAGCGAGAATTGAACTCGCGACCCCTGGTTTACAAGACCAGTGCTCTAACCACTGAGCTATAGAGCCTCACTTAGCATCAAAGGAAGTCCCAGCAAGTTATGAATACCGCACCTTGCTCAAAGACAGGTTGGCACACCTTGTTTACGTAATGACGTGTCAGACTTACCTTGTTGAACCACAGACAATAGTCAGAATTATGTTGGGATAACTTCAAGCTCTGTGGTCAACATAGAGGCATGCTGTATGCGGGACGTTCCCATATTGACTGTCAGAAAAGAGAAACAGTAGAGTTCACACTGAGTTTTCAAGGTTGGGGAAGAAAACTGCTGCAGAAAAAAAAATCACCAGACAGACAGGAAGGACTGTGTTAACCTAAAACGCAGATAATCTTACATCAATGTGTGTGTGTTGATGTGTCTGTGTGTTCACCTTTGACCCCCTGTGCTGTACTTTGTGACCTGGCAGGAAGTCCTATCGCTGCGGCCCACATGACCCTGGGAAACCTTCGCAGCACCAACGGGCTAGCCAATCAGGAGGGAGCCAACGAGCCATCCAGCGATACTGGTCTCAGGAGCTCCTGCATGTCCCTGGAGGAGAGGAGCAGGACCATGAGCAGCTCCACTTCCTTCCGAGACGGGCTGGAGGAGGGTGAGGCCCATTGTTTTGATCAAATTCTATTTATTTTTGACTGCATTAACCTAGAAGGAAATTCATTGACTTTCAAAACACTTTGACGCACATAGAAGATGTTTTTCGGGGAAATGGTGAATGGTGATGTCATAGAGGTGCCCCACAGTAGTGCAGCACTGCTTGCAGTATGGCAGAGTTTGGCCTCTTCCAAAGCGCTAGCAAGCCAAAGTAACAGGGAGCCATTCAAGTAGGACAAAATGTTCTTATGCAAGCCATGTTTACTCAATCGCCGAGACTTGTTTTAACAACAATCCATTACTCATGAGCTGCCTCAGTCTGTCTCAGTCTGTCAGAAACTGTGGTGATTCTCCAGGTAGATATTTATTCAGGTTCTCAGTAGATTGAGGAAGTAGGATGAAGTGCTCTGATAGACTCTGGTAGAGGTGTTCAGAACAGGTTTAAGTTGTGACAGGTGTGTCATTCTTGTAGAGGTGTTCAGGTACAGGTGTTAAAGGTGTGTCTCTCTCTTTGTCTCTCTCCCCTTGCCTCAATGTGAACTTCAGAAGCCTTCTTTTCTTCTCCACTTCTCTCTCTCCCTCTCACTCACCCCCCCCCCCCCCAACCCTGCAGATTTAGTCCATGATGTCTGATGGCACCTCAGTGTCTACACTAGATTACAGATTAGGCACCAGATTAAAGATTGAAGAGTGAGGGGGAACTCCCAGGCTCTAGTTCCGACATCCAAACCTCCACGACCATCTGTCTGATCTCTGATCACTGAAGCTTCACAGCCTGCCTGATGTGTGTGGTAGCTCCCCAGACATCCAGTCTAGCTGCAGCAGACAAACATTGACAGGATCACGAGCTCTGGAAATACAAGCGTTGCTAGAATGCCCTGCTCTTATTCCGAGTGTTCCTCATCGTAGCAACCTGAGCCACTAGAGCTTTAGATTTTGTCTTCACACTGGGATAGTTTGGGCAATTGCGTAAATGTGTTGGGAAATGTAGACTGAGACGGCAGTGACATGCAGTGTGAATCACTGCTCTGTGACTTGAGAAAGTTTACTCACTCAGCAGGAGGGCTGACAGGGGCCTGTTGGTGCAAAGCAATTTGTTGAGTTTGGCACCTCTCCCCTACCTTCTCCCCAGCCTGGCCTGCGATGTTGTCATGGTAACAGGCTGATGGAGGAGGAAGGATGATTAGCCGAGACAGAGGCAGGTTGATATTGCTGTCATGGGGCAGTAAGAGCTAATGGTGATGAATAGCCTGGAGAGAGCCCGAGCCAGTGTTAGTGTGCAAAAGCTCATCCAAGAGAGGGTTAACATTTATAACAAGAACCGAGGAAACCAATGAAAGCAAAACATAAAACTCGCACATACAGGTATGCACACTCACAACCACTCTCATACACACACGTGTACAGGCACCACACACACTCACTTAAAAGTTCAAACTTTGGCTGCAGGGGCTAGTTCATTCATGTCTCCTGCCTGCGGAGTGCTTAGCTGAAGATGAATCACTACCTTCATGAATCATGACCTTCAACTACAAATGTCACATGAATCACCTAACCTAAAGCAACAACATATGATATATGACATATGACAGAATGTATTGAGTACAGATGTAATCAAATCAGGTGAATCATAGCCAGATGACTAATCTCCAGATCGGGCGTGTGTGTTTTGACTTTCCAGTCCATGGATCATCTCTGTCCCTGGTGTCCAGCACCTCTTCTGTCTACTCCACAGTGAGACAACCTTCTATTCCTCACACATTCTAGAAGCATCTATAGCATATTTGTATGTGAGTGGGTATGCCTGTGTGGGTGTGCGTGTGTGCGTGGGGGGGGGGGGGGCTTATCCCAATAGTTAATTTGGTTATTCACATTTCTGTAGGCTGCAGGTAGAAAGTGTGTCAGATCCGATAATCTGTCATGCTGTCTCCACCGCTGCACAGTTTAAATGCTCTAACCTTTCCACCCTCATTCTCTCCTCTGTCCTCTCCTGCTTCCTCTCCTCCCTCCCCTCCTCCCCTAGCCTGAAGAGAAGTCTCAGTCAGAGGTGAGAGTATGTCCATGAAAAATCAATCTTTGGGATACATCATGATGTCAGAACAACATAAACATGTTTCCCCAGGGTTCACAGCAAATCTCTAATGTGTTTGTCAGATTCGTAAACTGAGGAGGGAGCTGGAGGCTTCTCAGGAAAAGGTATCGACTCTGACGACACAGCTCAGCGCTAATGTGAGTAGGACAAACTTTTCTTTATTGCTCGCTATCTTACTCTCTCTTTCTCTATGCATTCATTTATCCATAGAGATGTACAGGGGGGATTCAAACCTGTTACCTCTTCATCTGCAACTGAGCTACTCCCCGCCCCCTCTCTCTCTTTCTCTCTCTCTCTCTATCTCTCTCTTTCTCTCTCTCTCTCTCTCTCTCTCTCTCTCTCTCTCTCTCTCTCTCTCTCTCTCTCTCTGTCTCTCTCTCTCTCTCTCTCTCTCTCTCTCTGTCACTCTCTCTTTCTCACACTCCCTCCTTCTCTCTCTTGCCAAGTTAACGCATCACGTTGAGTGCTGGGCAGTGATGGGCATCGGGAGTGTTTGCTCGTGGCCCTGTATTGAGGATCATTGTCTCTGTAGCTACAAGCCTCACACCTTCTACTAAGGGATATCGCAAAACAATAGTTCATACAGAGAAAAACACCTAGCTTTCAGAGTGGACTGCATTCTACCACCTGGTTGTGTCCGTCTGTGCTGGCATTGGACTGGAGCAGGGACCATGTCAGTTAGGATCTCTCGTGTCCACCCCAGGACAGGCAGTGCATTGTCTTGGTTCCCTCTGAACCACTACCAATCCCTGGGGAGGAGGAGGAGGAGCATGGGGAGGACTCAAGAATGGGCCCTGGAATACACCCAGAACCAGGACCAGGCCCCCAGTATGGGTCATCCTCCAGATTTACTACTACTTTAAGACCCCAGAGAGGGGTGTGTGGAGGTGGGCTGTGAAGTTGGAAAGGAGGCTAGCGTGGATATGGGTAGTAGGGCTTCAGGCTAAGTGTAAGGCTGATTTTCTGTGTACATGTACAGCCTAAGTATCTGTAAGGTCAAGAGGTCTTGCAGCGAGGCCTCTCTCTGAGCAGAATATAGCACACAACCCAGACAGTTAGGAGACTGTGAGGCAAATCAAGTACGAACTGGGACTTGAACGTAATTAACGACCACCTCAGCTGCTGAATACTCTGTGTATCAGTGTACTGACCACTGAAGACCCGTTAAGGAAGCAATTCTGTGCATTCTATATCTGTACTGTCCACCTCATGTATTTAAGCATGGCTGAGAGACAGAGTTTGGACTAATGCCATCAGTTTGTCTTGAACTGATTGATTGATCCGGGTACTCGACTAATAAACCAAATAATCAAACTCCTTTACTTTGTCGTGACTCCTTCCGACCTGCCCTTTTCAGATAACCTCCCTATCACTAAGCATAGGTCAGGTTGCTTTTAGACTGAGGTTGGTTCTGTTCTGGGGTTTTTTGGGATGGAAGGATGAGACTGTCTGTCGTCTGTTGGAGTGGTTTATCAGGAGACAAGTGTTTGATAGCTATCTGCATGTTCCACATCAGCTGTGCCTGGAAGGCTGTTATCTTGTACCAGGAAGTTAGGCTTTCTATTGAATATAAAACCTTTTATTCTACCTTCTACGTTTGACCATTTCTACAGAATACCTGATAGTATATCTAGATATTTTGGATCAGGCTGGAAAAAGATGCGTTGTTGTCTGGTTGAGAGAGGACGTCTTGAGTGTTAAAGCAGGATTGTAGCATTGAAGATGGCAGACAAAACTGTCACAAACAAACAGATGTCTGCTCTGCATGGTTTGTATCTACATGAAAATAAATGTATTTCATATTAGAAAACAAATAAACAAGGACTCACCTACATTTCCTACCTGAACATCTGCCAGGTCTCTGGTTTCAGATGGATGATGGAACTGCTCATAATCATGCTGATGTTGTTGATGTTGATGAAAATGAATGTTGCTGTTCTTGTCGATGATGAGGATTATCACAATGAGGTAATGAGGTAATGAGCTAATGAGGATGACGATGCTGTCACGTCTCCAGGCCCACCTGGTTTCAGCGTTTGAGCAGAGTCTGGGGAACATGACCATCAGGCTACAGAGTCTCACCACCTCCTCAGAGCAGAAGGTCAGCAGCACGAACACATCTCTCAGACCCACTGCTGAATCCACCTCCTTCACTAGCAGCTAAACGTACCAACATTGATAATGATAATAATAATAATCTGTCGAGACGTTTGGAACCAAGTTCTTAAAACCTACAAGTTCAAGCTTTTGGTTTTACAACCCACTACGACTGCTCCTGTAGTCGTAATGACAGTGATGTGCCTGGTTGTTAATTCCCCTTTACTTCCTGTGTGCTTCACGGCTAATAGGACTCTGAGCTGGGTGAGCTGAGGAAGACCATTGAGTACCTGAAGAAGCAGAACTCAGCGGCCCAGGCCGCCATTAACGGAGTCATCAACAGCCCAGAGCTCACCTGCACCACTGACGCCCCCACGCCAGGTGAGACTCACACTGCTCTGCTGGACCACTCTACTCAACTTGCTGATGGTTCAGTAGGCAAGGCTCAACCTCTCCTCGCCTCTCTTCCCCTCTGCCCCTCTCAAATCATCTCTTCACCTGACCTCTCCTTTTTTGTCTGCTCCTCTCCTCCCCTTCTCCTTTTTCTTGACCCAACTCCTATCACACCCCCCCCTCCCAGGTGGTATGAGCCCGCAGTCCCCCCAGTCTGAGCTGCGTATCCACAGGCAGCACTCCTCAGACAGTGTGTCCAGCATCACCAGCGCCACCAGCCAGTCCAGCCTGGGCAGCAGCCTGGACCTGGATGCCAAGAACAAGAAGAAAAAGAAGAACTGGGTAAGAGCACCAGCCAGGAGCCCTCAGTCTGCCCTGATATCCCTCCATCCATCCATCCATATATCACTCCATCGATCCAGATATCCCTCCTCTATCCATGACCTGGTCTCGTGAAAAGGGGTGGTTGTCGGCCAACGTCAATTCTCAGTTTTTTACAGATTGCGAAAATGCAGATTGTAAGCTTTCAAATGTTGTGTCATACATTGAAATCTGAATAGTTGAAGAAGAAACGAGTTTCTGAATGTTGATAAACCTGGATAGCTCTAGCCCAGATATTCGGCTTCAAATTTGTTAAAACCTTTTCATGCCTTAAAGATGCTGTAAAGCAGAACTGCAAATGAAAATCTGAAAATCATGGAATTAGCTTTACAGCATCTTTAAAAGAGGTGTGATTGTTTTGTGTTAATAATTAGAACGTCGAGCGCTGGTTATTTCACCGCAGTGAAGAAAAGAAAAAGAAAACAATAATCGCACTTGGACTTGTCCTAGATATGTTTAAACACACATTATTTTGGTATTGACAACATTGCACTGTACCTGGCCCGATTATGGTTCAAGTTATGTGTTAAATTGTTGGTGCAAATTGCATCTTCCGAAAACAGGCTGAAAAATGTAATCACGGTTTACCAGGTCAAACTAAGAAAAATTCATACTGAGACTGTGCGCAATGCCCGAGATAAGCCATTCTATTTAGTCCGTGGATGTAGGCCAAAACGAATGTATGACAAAAATGTATGCCGAACACAGAGAACGCATAGGCCTACTTGAAAGTTGACACCACTAGCCTACTTGTGAAACATTATACTTGACTCGAAACGAAATCTGCCGATTCACTACTTGATTGGGAGGGGGGATGGGATCGTACACTGTTCAAACAAACAGCCTACATGCGAAACATTACAGTTAGTACCACCGCACTAGCATAAATAGCCTAGGAATAGACCGGCTTCACCATGATACAAATCAAAGAAATCACGCATGACGCCCAACTCAACTGCAGCTTAGGTAAACAAGAACAAACTTTTCAGCTTCTAGTGGACAATATGGAATGCCGACTAGAGCCCTTTTGACTGGACCGTGTCACCTTTTATCACTCCATCCATCCTCCTATCACTCCATCACTCCATCCAGACATCCCTCTATCACTCCATCCATCCATCCAGATATCCCTCTATTACTCGATCCATCCTTTTATCACTCCATCCATCCAGATATCCCTCTATCATTCCATCTAACCAGACTTCCATCTGTTTGTAACTCCATCCATCTATCAATCTATCAATATGCTGCCTGTCTTGCTGCATTTCTGTCCATTTGTCAGGTTACCTTCCAACTTTCCAGCATCCATCAGTGATTCTGTCGGTCCTAATAGCATAGGCTTACTTTGTTCCTTTACATTGCCTGCCTGTCTACATATCTTCCCGTCTGTCTACCTTGTTGTCTTTCTGCCTGTGTAGGATTTAAAGGAAAATTAAGTCAATTGTCAATCTTTTTTTTGATAAGGCTGTTACGTGCGCAGGAGGAAAGGTGAAAGATGACTATGTAAGGCGCAGACTGTGCAGTTTATCCCTCAATCCTGTTGTTGCTAGAGTAACTCCCTGTGTGTCCACTAGAGGACAGCGTAGGCTAATCGTTGGTTTCCCAAACAAAAGAGAACTTTTGTTGTTTAGTCAGTCAAATTCAGTTAAGTTGTATACATCCATCTGTGGTATTGTGGTGTTATTCCTAGTATGTAGCTGGTAGTGTGTATAAGGTCTAAAGAAACAGGCTATTTTGTGCTGAGCGTGAAGTAAAGCTTCTGTGTGACCAGTGTAGCGTGTTTCCCTCTCCCTGTGCTCTTGCAGGTTTATAAGGTAAGGCTGCACCTATCCTCAGACGAAGTCTGTGGACCCTGATGTCCGTGTGGTCCCGTCCTTGCCATTGTGGGCTTCTAGACAGCAGGCGTTTTTAGAGCAATTTTAATTGTCGTGTTTCTTGACAAGTGACATATTTGGTCTTGTAAGTTTTTTCTGTTACTTTTATTCTTCATTTCTCTCTCTCTTCTCTCTCTCTCTCTCTCTCTCTCTCTCTCTCTCTCTCTCTCTCTCCGTGTCTGCAGCTCCGTAGCTCGTTCAAGCAGGCCTTTGGGAAGAAGAAGTCTCCCAAGTCTGCCTCATCTCACTCAGACATGGAGGAGATGCTAGACTCCTCCCTGCCCTCCTCCCCCAAGCTGCCCTACCATGCCTCCACCACCTCCACCCCTGCCCTCAGGACCTCACTCTCCAACTCTCTGTAAGAATCACTCCATATCACGCAATGCTATACCTTCCAATACACCACACTACCACATAAACACTACTTCGCAAACACTACCTGACAATACATTGTAACACCTCACAATACACCACACAACAAGCAACAACACCGTGCCTCATTATGCATCCTACACCACAAACCGCCACACCACATTGCAACACAACACCATAGGCCCAGTTTACTAGGTGGTTAAAGACTCAATAAATGCCCTTTAAAGCAGTGTTCTGACAGTTTTTTGCAAATTTTTCCTCTCTTGTCCATCTTTGCGTGTGCTGTGCAGCCCCTATCTGTTTTTGCTGCCCACTAGTGGGCGAGGCTGGGGCAGCAACACAGGCCTGTTGAGGATGAGCTCTCTGGCAGGGTAATGGAGAGCTTAGACGTCTGATTAACTGGATCAATGATGTGTCTAAGTAACAACATACAAAATCACTGGATTCCCAATGCCAAAAAACGATGCAATTGCTTAGTGAGGAAATACCACTAACCCAATCCTCAATGTTTGAAATTTGAAAATGTTAATGATGGAGATGCATGACTAATGTTTTTTTAGCTCCCAGTGACTGCAGTTTAATCACCCATAACTGACTGAGCCTTTCCGCTCCCTGATCCAGTACCTCAGATCTAATATCCACCTTACTCACTTTGCAGGCTACCATGGTGCTGAGCCTGGTGCCTCTCTAATTCACACTAATAATGTGCTAATACAGTTCAAGACATTCAGAGGTTGTGTATGTGTGTGTGTATGGGCCTGCGTGTGTCTGTGTGTTTGTGTGTGTTCATGTGTGTGTAGGATCTCAGAGAGTGTGGACAGTGAGGCAGAGATGGTAATGCAACTGCGTAGTGAGCTGAGGGAGAAAGAGATGAAGCTAACAGACATCCGTCTGGAAGCTCTCAGCTCTGCCCACCAGCTGGACCAGCTCCGGGAGTCCATGAACCGCATGCAGGTAACACATACCTGAGAATGACCACAATCACCTGTATAACCAGACCATGCATGACATGACCACAACATGACCTCAACATAACCACACCAACCATGCAGAATCGGTTCAATGCATGTAATTTCTTTGCATTAGCAATGTAAAGTAAAAAGTACCACTGTGTCTCAGTGTCATCCATAAATTGAGATTAAAGTGACCTTACTGTAATGAAATAGCTTTGACTACATAAAGTAGTAGATAAGAGGCTTAAAAAGTTAACTTGAGTTTGATCTGACTGATATTGTCTCTGTGTGCGTGCTTGCTTGTGTACTTGGGTGCGTGTTGTTCCTGCGTGGGTGTCTGTGTGTATGTGTGTGTGCATGTGCGTACATGTGTGTGTGCGTGTCCAGGTGGAGATGGAGAGGCTGCAGCAGGAGAATGAGCGTTTGAAGACAGACAGTCAGGGCTCCTCAGGTCCCTCTCAGGCCGCCATAGTCTCGCCCTTAAACAACCAATCACAGCACACCCTCGGCCTCACAGAGTCCACCAGCTTAGGTGAGGATGTGTGTGTGAGGATGTGTGTGGGTGTGTGCATGCCTAAAGGCAAATGTGTCTGCGTGACTGTGTGTGTTTGTAAGTGTGTGTATCAGTGTGTGTGTATTCACACCCCTGGTCCCCCCTCCCAGACATGCTGTTGGAGGACAATGGGGAGGGCTCCTCCAGGAAGGAGGGGAGACACGTCAAGGTGGTGGTCAGTTTGGACCAGGATGCCACGTGGAGAGAGGTATACAGACCACACAGCAGCCCTGCCCCTTTCTGACTTCCTTTAGTGTGTAATATGGTGTGTAGTACGGGAAACCCTGATCAGTCATCTTGTAATCTGATTGGCAGGAGGGCAGGCATCGCCAGTTCCTGATTGGTTGCATTGGTGTCAGTGGGAAGACCAAATGGGACGTTCTAGATGGAGTGGTTCGACGCCTCTTCAAGGTACTGTTTCAAACCAGCTAGTCCAACAAGTCCAACTCACTCTATACTGGTACTGAACCAAACACACACCGGCTAGTCCAACTCACTCTATATTGGTACTGACCCTAACCAACACCAACTGGCCCAACTAACTTAGCTCTCTACACAAATACAATCCAAACATCATGGTTTCAATCTGCAACTGATAGTAGTTCTGATTTGGTCCAGATTATCTCATGACAAACTACCAGTCTCTAAACCCCTCCCTTTCCCCCCATATCTGCTGTCTGATTGGTCAACCCAGGAGTACATCATCAATGTTGACCCGGCGGGCCAGCTGGGTCTGGGCTCAGACAGTGTTTTGGGCTACAGCATCGGAGAAGTCCAGAGGACCAGCGGCACCGACACCCCAGAACTGCTGCCTTGTGGGTACCTGGTGGGGGAGAGTGACACCATCACTGTGTCTCTCAAAGGTACACAGGCGGAACTGGTCTCCATCTCTCTGACTCTCTGTATTCCTATCTCGCTTTCTTGATCCCTCTCTTTCTGTCTCTCTCTTTCTTTCTTTCATTCTTTCTTTCTCTATGTCTATCTTTTTTCTTTTCCCCTCTTTCCCTTTTCTCTCTCTCTCCCTCTCCCTCTGGATTTGAGATGTGTATGTGAGGCAGTGTGTGCTGTGCTGCCCCCTGTAGGTGTGTGTGTGCACAGCGAGGACAGCCTGGTGTTTGAGACTCTGATCCCGCGTCCCATCATGCAACGCTTCGTGTCCCAGCTGCAGGAGCACCGCAGGATCATCCTATCAGGGCCCAGCGGTACCGGCAAGAGCTTCCTGGCCATCCGATTGGCTGAGCACATGATCCAGAGGGAGGGGCAAGAGGTCAAGGATGGGCTGATCGCCACGTTCAACGTTGATCACAAGTCTAGCAAGGTCTGGCAACAGTAATATGTCTAGCCAAAATTACCTCCTGTATTATATGGATTCTGACTGACCATTTGTGTGTTTGTGCATCCTTGTATGTATGTGTGTCTGTCATCCCTGTGTGTGTGCAGGAACTGCGCCAGTACCTGTGTAACCTGGCAGAGCATTGTAACAGCAGGAGCCAGCAGCTTGACAGGCCCCTGGTGGTCATCCTGGACAACCTTCACCACATCCCATCTCTGGGGGAGCTCTTCAATGGGCTCCTCAGCAGCAAACACCAGCCCTGGTCAGTGAAGACACACACCGTCTCACATACACGTATATATACACACACACACACACACCTCACTCAAGTACACACATACACTGTCACACATATTAATAAAAAGTATTACAACTTTTTTCACAGTCCTTTCATAATTGGAACGATGAACCAGACTTCTTCTGCCACTCCTAACTTGCAGCTTCATCACAACTTCAGGTAGAGACAGCTCTACTCAGATTAAATGTTTAATGGATATATGTATGGGTACCTGACTGGGTATGTATACATATCAACTATATAGTTATCTATTTCCCCTCTGTTTAAAATAAATGTCCTCCACAAGAGGGCAGTAGCTACTTACACCCTAAACAGGTGTGCTTTGACGGGAAATTAAAATCTCTTCTTTTGTTTGTTCCTGTCAGGTGGGTGCTGTGTGCCAATCACACAGAACCAGTGAAGGGTTTCCTGGGGCGATTCCTGCGCAGGAAGTTGCTGGAGATGGAGATAAGCAGTCGTGTGCGAAACGGCGAGCTGGTGAAGATCATGGAGTGGATCCCCAGAGTATGGCTTCACCTCAACCACTTCCTAGAGACACACAGTTCCTCTGATGTCACCATTGGTGAGGATCATTTTCTTTCCCTCCCCTCTCCTCTCCTCGCCTCTCTTCAACTCCCCTTCCCTCTCCTCCTCTTTCTCTCCTCTCTATACAGTATAATACAATGTGGTTTGTCTTCATCACCAGGGCCCCGCCTTTTTCTGTCCTGTCCCATGGATGTGGGAGGGTCTAGAGTGTGGTTCACAGACCTGTGGAACTACTCCATCATCCCCTACATGCTGGAGGCAGTCAGAGAGGGACTGCAGGTACCCAGACATTCCACATTTCAAAGGGCATGTAGATGCTAACAATGCTAACCAAACTAAAAGCTCTTCTGTAAAATGTACATATGTTGACTAGTTGGTCTGTCTTACCTCCAGATGTATCCAATCTAGAGTAGGTGTTTTCTAACCCAGCCTGTCTCACCTCTAGATGTATACAGTCTAGAGTAAATAGTTCCTAACCAGGCAGGTGTGTCTGACCTTCCCCCAGCTGTTTGGCCGAAGGGCGGGATGGGAGGACCCCTCCCAGTGGGTGATGGAGACTTTCCCCTGGAGCTCCAGCCCCCAGCAGCAGGCCTGCCCCCCCCTGCTCCAGCTGCGGCCACAGGACGTGGGCTTCGATGGATATGCCCTCTCAAGCGACGGATGCCCCAGCATGCAGAGCCCCCAGAGAGACAAGGACACAGACCCACTGGTTAGTCTGTCCTAATCAGTCCACCCAGGTCTAGATCTAGTCTGTCCAGATCAGTACACCCAGATTTAAATCTAATCAGTTCAGATCAGTAAACCTGTGTCAACATCTAGTCAGTAAACCCAAGTATCCTACCAAGAGGTCCTATAAAGTTGAAGGTAACTTTGGATGCCCTGACCCCTGACTCCTCCCTCCAGATGAGCATGCTGATGAGGCTGAAGGAGGCGGCACACAGCTCTGGGCCACAGAGCTATGACTCCGACTCCAATAGCAATGATCACCATGATGACCCACAGCTGGACCCTTCTCTGGAGTCTTCGTTGTGATTGGTGGATTAATCCCTCTTGCTGACATAGTAGCAGCATTTTAGGGTTAAATACAGAGGTGTTCTTGATAAGGCTCAATCTGTACACTTACTATTCCACTGCTATCCCTGAACTGAATAAACTTAATCCAGTGCACCTTATGAAAAGTCTAAAAGACAAACAGTCTGAGATTTAAATCCGAGACATGAAATACTGGATAATCGTGCACATATTGTCTCAAAAAGTTAAACATATTATGTAAATGTAGCAATCTATACTGAGGATTCAATCAAATCTGCATGGGGGATCCCCAGGAGGTGCTGATCATCCCAGGAGAAACACACCTCTCTGGGTCCATCTCAAAGAGGCCTTGCGCATATACCAGAGGTTGCCTGCACTAACACCACGGGATAGCTGCAGCAAACGTGCATTACAGCTATAGACTGACATGTTTCAGAAGCTGTGAGTTTTGGTTGTTATCAGGTTCCCAGGCTAACTCAGAGATGTTACTTGTTGCTTCAATGGTGCTCCCAGGGAGTGAGAGAAGAGGAAGGGTCTAGGCGGACAATGTCAGTGACTCATTGACATCTCTGCCTCAGTGTTTATGTGTTTGATTAATTTGTGTTTCAACTGTCCAGCAGGGCAGGGAGGGTGTCTTCTGACTGTGTGTAGCACAAGGACTGAGAAAGAAGAATCCTGCTGCACTGTGCTGGGAACACATACCTAATAGAGAATTGAGTTTACAATAGTACCTCACGGTCTTCCCAGAGGTCGCAGAATTGTTGTGTGTATCTCTCTTTCTGGTTTTGCTGATATTCCAGCAACTGACATCTATATCACAGCTCCAGTGTAGATTCAGATCAAGGGTGCTGAGGATAATCCAATTAGGCCCATCGGAGAGGTCCACCTCTGGGCCAGGGAGAACTCCACGCTGGGCCAGAGAGAGAGGTCCACCATGGGCCTAAGCTGCCCCTGATAGCTTGCATGTCCAGGGAGTCGCTCAGGGGAGTTAGCAGCTGTGTTCATTAGCATCAAGTGCTAATGAGATCTGGTGTGTTGCTGTAGGTCGAGTGACCAAGGCTTTCTTTCCTCATAGCATGGAGGGTTCTCTCAGAGGCTTAGGCAGATGTGAGGTAACCCACCCCCCCCCCCCACCCCCATGGGCTTGCCCCCCAGTCCTTATGTTCCTGCTACGCAAACTCAGTGTTCTTGGAACAGAATTCTATGCAACATGCATTCTAGAACTTTAGACTGATGCCAAAAAAGACTGGAGTGTTTAAGATAGTTTTTCAAGTTATTGATGCCAAGATGTGTTTTCCTGTAGGTCAGCCTGTGAACTGATCTGTGAATAATTAGGTGGGTGTGTTTTCAGTGCTAGAGTATGTGGTTGATGCAAGAACAAATAGAAATGTGTGTTTGTGTGTGGGTGTTGATGTTTTGTTTGTTTTTTACCACAGAGTTTGTATATTAAAATGTGTAGCTGAAAGGTGAGATATTTCCATCATCCAGTTGTTGATAATCTATGATTAGTCTTTAATATGTCAATTTTGGTCATGTACATTTTAATTTTGTAAAGATTAGATCTATTCCATGTTTCAATTACATTTTCTAGCAGAACTAGTATTTGTAACCAAATGTACAGTTTCCATCTCTTTTAAGTTGTTATTCCTTGTCAATTTATAGGTTTCCTAAATGAAGAAACTTTGTAAATGAATCTGACCTTATAATGAATTACACAGTAGTCATTGATGCGTTCGTCAATTACCGATCCATGATTTTTATCTTTCTCACTTTGATGCGAGTCAATAACGTTTAAATATTATTTCATTCATTTATTCACTTATAATCAGCTTGACATTTATTATACATTTGGATACGTTTATGTAGAAAAATATACTCGGAGTACAAATATTCATACAAGACATACGAATAAAATATGTGTTTTTATATACATCTAGCATCGATATAGTATTTTTTAAAGTATTCAATCTAATTGAATAGTCAGTGATAATAATACTCTTGGTATAAAGATTTCCCTTAAAATATTTTAGCACGTTACAAAGGGCTGAGAAAATACAGCTAATTTACTTCAAGGAGTGAATCCCTTAAAACAACCACCGGGGTAGATCTGCAAGACAAATGCAACTGAAATGGTGTTTAAAGTTACAAGGATAAGAAGTTACACTTGTGTATCGCGTAATTAATGTTCACATTGTTTAACTATTAAAATACGTGTCATCATAAGTAATCTATTCACAACTAAGACACGGTAATTTCTTCGTCCTCCGATTCTGAAAAGTCCGAGTGCTTGCTAGAAATGGAGGGCGAGGAAAGATGCGACTCTACGCTGTTCAAGTGGTCGCGGTCGGACGGAGAGTGGCAGAAAGAAGCGCGCGGACTGTCCCGTCTGTAAGCTTCCACCTCTTCCTCACACGACTTCTTGGCGACGTCACTGAGGTCCGGATGGGGGTTCAGTTTGGTGGGCAGCGTTTGTTCACGACTCCCTCCGGACGACAGCAATTCTCTCTCTTTGGAATTGCGCCACTTCATTCTTCGGTTTTGGAACCATATTTTTACCTTTTGAAAAATAATACAAAACAAAAGGTTTTATTTCATGCAATCATTGATCAATCTTGTGCAAATTGAACAAACGCAACTCTTAAGTGGCCATCGAATGTATAATCAAATATAGGCTGCCTTAGCCTGCATGTTACTGACTATAGTTCCGCTTCAACTAACCTACAAAATTGACCAGCGTGTGAACTTATATTTTATTCGCACCTGTGAATCTTTGAGACCTAATTTGGCGGCCAGTTTCTTTCGGTCAGGTTTGCTGATGTATTTCTGTTTTTGAAACATTTTCTCCAAGGCTTTCCGCTGCACGTCAGAGAACACTGCTCGTCGAAGCATCCCTCTTCTAGGCTTGCCCCTGGCAGCCAGCGGCCATGAGAACGTTCCAGGAATAGGTACAACAGAAGATGATGCTGTGAATAAATAAAATACATTGTCATTCCACGATAGCAAATACAAGTTCCATCAGTGGAAACCTAACATACAAAAGGGCACTGTAACATTCCTAGGTTGTAGAAAGCAAAGTCTCAGGAAGTGTATAAATATTGACAGTTGTTTTGTTGTTCTGAAGTTCTTAAAAGCAGTCCGTTCAAGTGAATTGGCAAGAATGAACTAATTAGCACATTTCTTGGTCCCTTCGAGCATTGGTATGGTAAGAAGGCATAGTGTTCCTTTCGAAAGCTCCGGTGGAAGATAGAAGAGCTAATGCGGCGTGAACGGTAATTGTGTAGTAATGAACTAACTGGAAAAGGCTGAGGACAGGCCGCTAAAACCATATATTACTGCAACAAAGGACAAATACACTTTCAAACTAAACACAACTGCATGCCAAGATCATTCGGAGAATACTGATGTAAAGACATTTCTCGCTCTCACACCAGTTTTATTCGATGACCTCGAAGTTGTGATGGTTTCATATGTTTAAGAGGTAGTTTCAGCCCTAGCTGTCCTGGGGACGTGAAAGGTCCTACATAGCTCACAACTTTGTCTATTTTCATTACAAAATAGTCTACTTTGGGTTTGCATTGCGTAGGCCTATTGGTAGATATACATATTGGGTCTAGACTAATTTGAACCCCTGTCTACATACTACTTTATCCATTGTACGCATATAGATTCCACACAACAGAACTATCCATAAACATGCATACCACTCTATGTGGTCTTGTGAGAATATTCAAAATAGTGAATAGGGCCCTAATGGGGAATTAGTCCATGACTAGTAAATGCCTATCAGCAGCATGGTTAAGTCAACGCTGGGTCTGTGTGTGGCTGCCCGAAGGGAGCCGACCGATTGGTCACGGTGCTGAAAGCTTTGTTAGCTATCAGTAGCTAAGTGCACTGGCTTGGTGGGAAAAAGAGGCGATGAAGAGGCGCCAGCAGCTTCCTTGTGAGAAGGGATCCGCCTCAAATTTGGACCATGACAATTCCGGCTAATTTGTAGATTAGGGGAACCGGTGCAAAATGTCAGCAGTCACTGGCTCTGCTAAATAGGGCATCAAATTGGCGAGACTGATTCCACGATGTTCTACCACTTCCAACCTCTGAACCAATGCTTGTGTTCCCCCCTTTGGGATTCACAGAAGTAAACTCAAACCGTCCTCAACACTGACATTAACCGTCCTCAAGACTGAGATTAACCACGGACCTTTTACATAAATGCACGAGGGTGATTTCAGTTTTGTGCATTTACCTGGAAAATACGATGCTCTGACGAAGGGATGAAACGACCCGTCAAAATACGGTAGAGGGAAAGCTTTGGAGTGAAGGCCGTGCAAGGATGGGGAGGAGGATGCTGTGAATAAAACATTTAAGGAAACACAAATGATATGTATTATGACGTTTGTCCGTCCATACATGCATGTGTTTTCAGATGTTCGTTGTTTTCATTATTTGTTAAATGTCAACGTTATGGAAAATCGTGTGCGTAATTACGCACAGTCAATGGGATACGTTAACATAGGCTTCATACAGTGACTCGATAGGTTTTTCAGTTAACAGATGATGAATGATAGAAACGACTCGGCATTTGAATGTTCTTACCGTGTCTGGATGGTGCTAGGATGGCGTTAACTCCAAACTTTAGATAGTTGGGGTCGCTGTGCGTGGACACTGAGGTCTGAGGAGAACTCGCCCTTGTCTGCGAAGAAATGACAGCCATGTCAGTGCGGCCGCTCGTGAGCGTGGTGATTCCTGTCACTGAAGGCGACACGCTGTGAAAAGGAATTGTCCGGTGCATGTAGCTCACCGGCCGGCTGATCCGCAGCAGGTCTTCCATTAGAAAGCTTGAATGAGCGGCAAATGCTGACTGCAGTGACTGGGGTAGAGACAGAGTCCCTGGGTACATTGCAGGTGGCGCAAGTGCGCTGGGGAACATCATTGCTCAGGTTTGGGTGCGTGAGGGGAAAGTATGAAAGTTCTCTCTCTCACTAAAGTTTTCTTCTCCTATCATCCAAGGGAAAATAACTCACTGGTGCTCGACTTTAGAAGAAGGGTTTTTATAGCGGGGCCGTTAGCAAAGCCCTTTCGAAACTGACAGCCAAACAATGAAGTTCAACAAAGTTCTCGACGTGAGTTTCTTTCAGAGGGAATTCCGAGCCTTCTGATTGGTCAAGGGGAGTAATTTATGATTGGATTAGACTTCATAAGCAAGCGGTGGACAATGTCCTCTCGACAAAGAGAGAGTGTAGTCATCAATTTTGCATACTGACCACTCCTTGGTGTAGCTTTCACTGTGATAGTGATGGCAACACATTCGAGCTAATTAAAAGGCTATTTTTAAAAGATTCAAACAACGTTTGCTCTGAATAGAGGACTTCTGTAAAAAGAATCTATTAAATTCATTTGAGCACCTTACAGGATAATGTCGTTAGATTAGAGTTTGAATGGTTGACCGCTGAGAATGAAGAGCTTCGCCACAGCCTCGTTTTAAATCCGTACATTTTTCTAGCGACATTTAAGGAACGTTTTTTTTTCTTTAGCTTTAACACAATTCTATCGAAAAATTTCAGTATAGGCTTTCAGTAGACAAATACTTCCCTGCTCCACATCCAAATATTAAATTACAATTTGTATTAAATTCATAATTCAATCATTCTTTTTTATTTGGTAGAAGCCTAGAGCTTGGTTATCATTGCAATGCTATTATTGCCATTATTAATTATTAGAATTTTTGGCATTCAATAGTCAAACATTCATAGTGTCATTAGGCCTACTATTATTATGTTTTGTTGTTTGTTGAAGTGAAACGACAAATGCGCATCTGTGGAAGTTTCAAACAAACGAAACATGACATAAAGAGCGAGTTTTAACGGTTTGAAGTTGTGGATCTTAAAGCTTGTGTTTCATCTCTCTGGTCCCGCTCAAAATCTGGTCACGGCGCTAGCGTTCTTATCCTCTTATCCATGAAGCAACTGTCAGACTCGGCTGGTTCCTTCTTTCTGACCCTGACACAAATCTTTAAAAAACGTTTTTGTATTATTCAGATTAATTTCAATAGGCGTTATTGGCCTCATTCTGCAGTGAAAGTATCTCATCTCCAAGCCTGTGTAGAAGAAATGGTGCTGAATTTTATGAGCGAATTAGTTGAATGGAGAGGCTGCCCTTTATGCTGCTGCTGTATCGAGCGATAGGTTGATTCTGGGACAGCAACGCAAATTTTAGCATGGTTTAATATTTGTCAAAATCAAATGAGTCGTATACGCTTCTCATAAATTAATGAATTTACGTTACAATTTACATGAATTGTAATATTTGTGAGACATTGTATTGGCTATAATAATCAATAAAGTGTTCTTAATTTTAGGCTAAGAGCATAGGATGTACAGAATGGGATCATCTCCGAGTTTTCACGGTCATCATGTAAGTCTGTTGAAGCAGATAGGACTTAAGGTAGCCTACTGGAGTGAAATAATCTGTAAAAGATATAAGTAATAATTATTTCCAACTCATTTTGTCGTTCGACATGCCTATGTCCTCCTGGGAAGCGCGCAGGCGAATAATTTCATGGAGCTTTACCTTCTGTGCCATCCCTCACAGGACACACGCGGACTCTCTTCTCCCTCACTTTTAAGTCATCAGAGTTGACTCTCCAGAGAGAAAAATGCCAAGGTAACCCACTTTAAAATGAATGGTTTAGGAGAACAAAACCAAAAGAGCAGCGGTCAGACGCCATTAGTCACAGGTCTTAGCAAACTGGCCTAAGGATTCACCTCTCTGAGCCGAACGGACAGAAAGGAGCTTCTAAATAGAATCTTCCTCAAAGAGACCCTTTTGTTCGTTTTCTCCCAGTTCTATAATCTATTTCATCAATGGGCGTTTATCATTTTCCTCCTGTGGTTTGCAAGCCATCCTAAAAACTTTTTTTTGCTTTGACACTTTAAAATAAAGTAGAACCTGCGTGTGGCACTGCATGGGTCAGCCTCCCATAAAACGATTCTCTTTTTTTACTGGTGGTAAAGCAATGCGGCTTTTTTAAGGCTACTCTCTTGGTCACAATAAATATTCGAAGATTTATTTTACTAAAAGGGCAAGGCAAACCTCTCTTTGTTGAATTTTAATCATTCACCAGAGTTGGGCGAAAATATGAAAATTATAACTGCAATTATTTTTCACAATACATTGGTACCTATGCCATAGTAAAAAATTAATAAAAGCCAGGCTTTTAGTCTGCTTTATTTGCCCGGATTATAATTTACCTTGCAGCTGTACGTGTAGACCTACTATTTAATTAAACTCGCTTGACGGAAAGGACAAGCCTTTTCATTCGAGTGTTGATGTTTGTAAGCATAAACGCTCACGTGCACCTGACTGTATATAACTACTTCACTATCTTCCTCCACCCTTCTGGCCATGCACTCTTTCAGACGTGAAATAGGGCCTAGACCAATAGCCTACTATGCTTATTGAACGATGTTAAGATTGAGTAAAGTTGAACATATGCTTAAACAGGTTGTGCTCAAATAAAATCAAATTTTGAGCACAACCGTGAAATTATTCAACATTTAACAAAAATTATTGGTCATTAAATTTGCATTAGAGCTAATGTGCCGAAACGCAGCACCGTATCAAAACACCTTAAGCCTACACAGCACCTTGCCGAGATTTTCTTTTTTTGAGTTCAAAGAATTAGGCCTACAGGTTTTACGATCTCAGAAAATCCCCCTATTGTAAAAATGAAGCAGATGGTTTGCAGGAAATATAGCTTAGCTTCAGTGACCGAAACTAATTTCTACTAGCTCTTCAAGCCTGGTTCGATTGTTTTCTCTTAACCAAACAGACCGAAAACAGCTGGCCGGTCGGTGTATTAAATCTGATTTTTAAGATGTGACATCCATGTTGAACATGAACCCTCTACATCCCATTTGCGGGTGATAGGCCTACACAACATCAAACAAAAATAAGAACATCGCTTTACCATTTGAAACCAATTAAACCTAATTATGATAAGAATGTAGCCTGTAGCCTGTAGCCTTCATCATAGCATACACGTAGGCCTATCCAACGAAATCAGGCGAATTGCTGATCAGGATGTGAACGCAATTAGGCTATAGGCATTCGGGTTAAAGGATTTGATTAGGGTAAAGCACCTGGGTATAGCCATAGGATATACACATTTTAAGATTGTCGAAAAAAGAAGTAGTCTACTACTTTGAATGGCAATTGGAAATCTACATTTCCTATATAAGGATTATAATCATCGATTTAATCTGGGATATTTTCAATCAAGGGCATTTGTTTTACACGTTGTTCTGCAGATGGTTTTTTAACACAACCGCTAAGCCGCCTCTGAGCAGACATACCCCTTGTCTCCCTCTCTGCTCTGCACTGCGCAGGGCCGTGGCATCTGCTTTAGGCTGGGCGCAGAGGACGGCGGAACACTGAGGGGATTAGCAAAGGGCCCAAGATTCAGAGGAGCTCTGACAAGCATTAAATCGATATTAACTTTGCATTAAACATAACCCCCTGTTTTCAAACGGAGAGCGGCACAAGTCCATGGACAAAGCGTTTCAGTATGTGTCGCCCTCTTTGCACCTGTTACCCCAATTTACTTGGCAGACAGTCTGAGTTTATGACGGCTGTTCTTTTAAACCAACAGCGGTGTTCACAAAAACACTGTGAGGTCTGCTCATGAATTCATAACGGTGTTTTGCTCAACTATTTTTTATTTTATTTTGAACAACCGAATTTGACATGTAATTGTTCAGTCAAATTTTTTTTGATAAGGCCTACAGAAAATGCAGTGTGCTGCTTGAAATACTGTATTTTGTGACCTTCTGTAATTGTAGTTCCGTATCCCTAGGCACCCATTGTTGTGAGGA
This sequence comes from Hypomesus transpacificus, assembly GCF_021917145.1. Lineage (NCBI taxonomy): Eukaryota > Metazoa > Chordata > Actinopteri > Osmeriformes > Osmeridae > Hypomesus > Hypomesus transpacificus. The sequence goes on from NC_061073.1 coordinate 4,047,792, forward strand.
CCAAGATGTGTACAGATTTCGTTTTTATGTTCAGTAGAGGTGGTTTGGAACCCATGATGTTTCTAGGACCAACAGGATGTCCTGTTAACTGCTATTATAACTGTACAACAAAAGCAGGAGAGATAAGTATATAAAGCACCCCTATAAAACCTGCCCCATACTACTACTACTACATTCTGTAGTGGTTATACTAAATGTTTCAGAGAGTTAGATGTAGATCCCTATAAATATGTAATGCCGCCTCTACTTTGTAAAATCATGTGGAGATTGATATTCATACACTAGAGTGCCACAGTGCTTGACTGAAGCAATTTCACCAGGCAAGCCCGTGAGGCTAACAAGTATGGGAAACGTTTGCCCCAATATTGTCTTTGTACCCTCCCCTTACCTCAAACAACCTATTCAATTCAAAACCCTATTTTATTCTCCCATTGAGAAGGATGGCTAATTATCAGGGAAAAGAACATTGAGCATTTAGAAAGCCCTCATAGAACACTCATTAGTTCTAGATTGGTCACGGCTGCTCAGGACACATTAGTGTTCTATAACGTAGCTATTCCATTCTTATTCTAATCTTATTTAGCCTCATAAAGTTCCATGGCTTCAGCAGGTCTTTAGAGATCTCTGATGCACCTGGCAGGTTGTTTAGCAAAGTCTTGTAAACCTTTCTGGTTAAATTGTAGGTTCGACCAGGAGAGAAATAAACCCAAGCGTTGCCACCTCCGAAAAGGGGGGAAACTTTGTGGTTGTCAAGACCAGTTTGAATAAAGGGTTGGTTGCTAACAAGCTATCAATGCTAGAAGAAACGGGCCTTCGGTCATGCTAACCTGGGCCATTATTCCCAGTGATGGTTCTAATGGGGACACAGGGGAAAAACACTCACACAAAAAGGGAGTGTTTGGAGAGAAAAAGTCCTCCTTTCTCCAGACTGAGTGCTAGGTCTACTGTAGGTGGATGAGTGTGTGAGAACGGTGGCTGTAGTGGGAGTTCAGACCTGAATATAGGGACACAGTCTTAGGCTTTGTTTTAGCCCTGGGCCTAGAGGGGTGAGGGAAGCACCTTGTCGAAAGGGCCCCATTGAGCCTGGCTGATGGGCTGAGCGTGGGGGCTTGGAGGTGGCGGCGAGGGCGCTTGTGTACCGAGGAGGGGCTGGGGTTGTTCTCTGGCCACATGAATGGAGGACGCTAGCGCCCGTTGGCTGGCTGGTATTGATGTGGTTTAGCCGAGTAATCGGATTGAAAGCGAGCCATGGTACTTATGTCAGTTCGAGTTTCGTCAAATGCATAATATGCATGGCACTGGCCTAGGACAGCGTATTGAGACTTGGCAATTCAGCGTCGTAGAAAGCCAAAGCCTCATTTAATTCAAATATAATTCTCACTCAACCGTTTTACCGATTCTATATATTTGCATAACAGCAAAGGGCCTTTGCCTTTTCAATGTCTCACACTGTGTGTGTTTTTGTGTGTGTGTGTGTGTGTGTGTGTAAGTTTCCTGGCCTAGGCCCAGTAGGAGTAAAGTGTAATTGAAAATGTACATGTATGCCCCGAGACAGAATTTCTCACAAGGATAATCAGAGAGGAGGTGAAGGGGAACGGGAGAAAAGAGATAGGAGAGAGAGAGCGAGAGAGAGAGGAAGAGAAATGGAAGGTGATTCAAATGATGACATATAACTGTTCCCTGGACTGAAGGAGCAGTGTGTCATGACACAACACAAAATACCAAACATCTCCAACAGGCATGCATTTACAATGGTGTGAACTCTCACACGATATCATGTCAGCGACAAGTATAGGTCTGTGATCTGTCTCTGTCCCCCTAGAGCTGCTTCTGATAGGTTAGGGTTGGTGTTGAATCTGATGCAGGACTACTTTAAGTGAAACTTCTGGGTGAATGGTTTCCCTTCAACTATGACCCATTCTAACATGTCAATCTTGACATACATGGGAAAAGGGCTTTGGCATTGAAATTGTGTGTTACTAGTCAGTAATATCGTAAAATTGCCCCCCCCCCCCCAAAAAAAAACGTGTTTACGTGTGTTTTTTAATGGTTTTAATGCCTTGAGGTTTTGCTTGATATGATGTACAAATAAATATGACTTACGGAAAAGATGTAACGAAAATGTTATGTTGTTGATGTTACGATTCCTGTAACATCCTTTATACACAAGTCAAAGAGCCAGGGCCATATGCATGTGTGTGCACAAGTGTGCACTCTTATTATGTTGCTGCATCTGATCATAGGCACACATATGTCTGGGTCTGACCAGCTCAACCCTGTGTGGCCGTTTGAACCCTCAGATCCCACATCACATCAATGGAGAGCGATCTCAAAACCATATTATCCTCTGTCCAAAATGATTCTCCTTCTGTCCCCATCACAAAAAGCTCTTTGAACCTGCCCCCTCCCCTCCCAAGGAGTAATCCATGGCCTAGACTTTGATTTTGCACCACTCCCCTCCCACCCATCCCTCCATCCTCCATCCCTCCTTCCTTTCTCACCCGCTCCTGAAATGTACAGCGGACAAGAGTCAAGCTGGGGAGAGAAGGAGGAAAGTGGTGTTAGTATCAGCATGTCAGACGTGAGCTTTATCCTAATCTCCTTAGTGCTGTGGCAGGGCGCGGGGTTGAAAGGCAAGGGGAGAGAAACTGCAGGGGACTGGCAAGTCTTGGTCAGCCTCCCCCTACATCAACTCTACCCCCAGTACCACCTCCATCCTCCCATCTCACCCTGCTCCTTCCCTAGGAGATAATGCCAGCCAGCATGCCCGCTTGCCGCAATGAATCCTCCAGGCCACAAAAAGCAACACACACACGTGCACACACGTGCACACACACACACGCACACACTCTCCCTGCCCCGCCTCCCCAGAGGGAATGTCTGATCCAAGCCTTTATGCTCCCCTTTTTCTGTAAATCAAAGGTGTGATGGGGTTTTGATGTGGTCACCCCACTGAATATCATTGTTGCCAGAACGCCATGTCTCCAGACCCCTTCACACGCATTCTCAGTGAAATATCATTTTCAGCAATGGTGCTACTCCTTTGCGTCTTGTTGAGCTCTCTATTTAGAGGTTTTGAGTTTTTACTTCATGTTTTCCTTATAAATATATATTTTTTAGAATCATGACCCATCGGATTAGTATATCTCTATAAATAAAAACCAAACACCGATGCTACACCAATTACAATTCCCATGTGAATTGGCTAAACTGAATGATAAACTCAAATAAATGCTTAAAAATGTGCCAGCATAGTCAAGGAGAGCAGCATCCTGTTTGAGAAGATGTCAAAACAGACCGTCCTCTAAGAGAGACTTCATCAAGGTCTTCAAGGCTTATGGAGGTCCTTCTCTAGAGCTCCCCAGTCTTCACTACTGCTAAGGATGTCCTTCATGGTCTTTTCACAACCTTTTACCCTCTGACTATACAAAGGGTACCTTTCTGTGTAGTTTTCTAATGGACAATGTCTTGTCCCCAATACTGCCTATTGAAAAGTGGAAAGGATAGACCCTCACAGGACTCATTAAGGATTGTCATCTAAGTGACTAACCTGAGATATACTATATGCTGCTTTAAGGGGAGGTACTACAGGTGAATAGAAAAAAAAACATCCTGTTCTTCTATTAGAATGAAACTTGACCACATGAATATACCCCAAAATATAAGATATATTTGTATTGTGACCTTTAGTTTCCCCCCCAATAAACTATGCAAATGACGTGTTTTCTCATTGAATATGTGCTAATTTGCAGACAATGTAGAACACGGCAACTACATCATAAATGAAGTCAGAAGTTTTTGGTTTGTTTTAATGGCATCAATAACTAATTGGTTAGAATTGTTCAGAGGCTTTTGTCAAAATAATGTTTTTTCAGTTAATTATGTTGAAAAGCACTTGACAAGTGCTAAAAAACAAAGTTTTCGCCTCTTTTTTGGTAAATTACACCACATGAAATGAGATTGACAAAAATATTATGAAAATCCCTCTGAACATGTCTAGATATTGCAATTACATAGCAGTATGTAAATTGTGTGGCTTTACCTATTATGAGCCAAGAGTTGTCTAGCTTGACATGTGTGTCAAGTGTTAGAACGGGTTCTCTCTCGCTGTGTGTTCCCCTCCCTCAAAGCCATGACAAAAAAGTAAACAGCAATATATGATTTGGCTAGCCATATGCTTGAGAGAATAAGCTTTCCAACAATGTACAATTCATTTAATTTTTTCTTAACTTGCTAAGACATATTTCAATAAAATATGGTAGCAGACCATGATTTAAGGCTTTGTTTACTCGGCGAAGGTTGTATAAAATATTGTATTTATTTTAATAAAAAATAAATAAAAAAATTATAATATGTGTAATTTGGGGCAATATTTGTGGCATGTTATGAAAGTTTACTGGTTATAGAACCAAAATATCAAAAAATATCCAAATTGACAAACTGAACAAAAATCTGAGTTTTTGCTCAACCTACATTAATGATGGAACAACAGTAACAAGAAAACAGCAAGAACAACAGCATTGGAGTTGGCATGAATAAAGTAGAACATTTCTGTGACTTAGAATGGACTTAGAAGAATGGACTTGCATGCAGAATGCACCCAACATTCCTATAAAAGCTGTGTAAAAGGTGAATTTATAGTCTGTCTCTCTCTGTCTGTCAGAAAGAGAGAGGCCTCTGCAGCCTTCGCTTTGGACAAAACCCATCCAGGAGTGAAGAGGCTTGGTCAGCCCAGCTGCCTTCAACACTGAATGGAGCTCTCTTTCTGCTGCGACCATTCACTGCTCTCCGTCCACTCTGAATAGAATGTAGGTGTTAGTGGCCAGAGACGGACAGAACTAGAATGTTCCGTGGAGGGCCCGAGGCTCCTGAAGAGGTTGTGTTTTCACTCTCACTCAGTCATGAAATCATTCCTCCCTCAAGTGAGGAGGGGTCTCCTTCACAAAGGGCCTGTTGCACCCAGACCACGCTCTACATGTTTATGGAAGCTTTTTATCTTTTAACTTGATACTAAAATGAGATTCTGAATAAAACATGAATTTCTCTTTGGACACTCAGTGGACTTGAATAGTTTTCGCAGAGGCGACTGGTGATGTTAAGTTTTGAAAGGTGATGAATGTAATCGCAGAATAAATCATACAGCATTTTTTACTTTCTACTTTTTGACATTTCCTTTCTTTATCTGGCCAAAACCTTCTGTATCCCAGAATTATTATATTCTTTCTTTTCAACATAAATTACTTCAATTCCTCCTTCCACCCCCATTATACACAAACACACACACACAAATAAATCAGTACCAAGAAGGGAAAAAAGTTATTTTTCTCTTTCTTCTTATCGTTGTCTTGGAGTGTGACATGAGGGGGTCTTTCAGCCTTTCTAACCCCGGCCGGGCCAGGCAGAAGTCTGAAGACTTTTAGCAGCAGGAGAATTACAAAAGGTTGGCAGGGGCACTTGTTAAAAAGGAAGTGGCCATTCTCAGGGGGTCGAGAGTTGTGTGGTGTTGAGATTAAAACTTTCATTTCAGATGTGGTACTATTCATGGAGGGCAGGATCTGAAAGAAGCCCGATGAACACTCTCAGTGGTTCTCCAGACTCTTACGCTCCTTGACACATTTCAACACATTGTCAAATTGTGGGTGTGTGTGTGTGGGAGGGGGGGAGGTTGGTGTGTGAGCTTGTGTGTTTGTGTGTTTGTATGTGTGTTCTAATGACCTTGCCTGACTTCAATGAGCTACTACTGACGCTAACCCCCAGAGAGGCCAATAAGTTGTTCTTCAGTTCCTGAGCCTCCCTGCTGGCAAATCAGCCCCAGTGAAAGACCTGGTGGCTGGGGTGGAGATAAGGCAGTACTGGTGGCTCTGGGCTGGAGGTGGATTTAATGTATAGCAGAGTATAGTAGAGTATAGTATTAGAGCAGTGTAGAGTAGAATAGAGCAGAGAAGAGCCTGATAATGTAAAATAGAGTTGAGGAGAGTGGAGCAGAGGTAACAACAAAATACAAAAATAATTAAATGTACGTATGCATTTACAATATGTATTAAACAACACATATCAAATGATATAAGATACATTGTAAATCACATAAGCTTTTGATTTAGCAGAAAATGACATTATTGCCATTATGTTATTATATGAAGAATAGGTCAGAAGCAATGTATGACATGTTTGAGTTGCTTAAGAACGGAAACAATTAATCAGAACACCAATGCAGCAGGAGAACAGCTCCCCGGACCGTGATTCTGTTAATAATATTATAATGAGTTCATGATTTATTCATAACACCATTTACATTTGTCAGAAAATAAACACACACTTTTCCATTTCAAACTACTTGTTTGAACACTATCCAGCACTGCTCTCACACGCTCTCACATCCCAGTCACACGCTCTGCATGCTCTCCATTCACCCTGCTTCCTGTCCAAGCTTTGTTTCATAATTTCACGAGGACTAAAAGTCACACACACACACCCAACACAAACACACACACGCGCGCACGCACACATACACACAAACATGCACACACACACACACACACAAATAAGAGAGAGGAAAGGGAGGCTGGAGGAGATTCTCAAGATGCCTCTTATTCATATCATATCAGCACTTCTTTGAAAAAAGGATATCTGGAAAATGAAAGCGTGCAGTAGCTATTCAGATAAGTTGGAAGGTCTTGGTCTGGTTCAAATGTGCCATATCTGTAACACTTGAGAAAGCCTAAAGATTCCCCTGAAGAGAGCCATGGTGCAGGACCCAGTCAGTGTCCTGGGGGATCTGCTGTATGCCCCCTCTTTGTTCCTTCACAGACGGGGGCCTGTTGTCATGCCACATTCACGTGCCAATCCCACACACACAGGCAGACACACAGGCATGCACACTCACACACACACACACACACACACACACACACACACAGGCGCGCACACAGGCATGCACACACACACAGGCACACACACACACACATACTCATCCCTTCACCTGTTAGAAAGCCACCACCAGACCACTGATACAGGCACACAGCGTTAGTTCCGCACCACTCCAGCCCTTTCAAGGAACAGACTGTAATTTCATCAATTTCTCATGGCTATAATTGCCATGAATACTTTACATTTCCATGTCTAAACATCAACAAAAAGGAGGATTTCATGGCCCCTGACTTCCCCCAGACAAGAGGAAGCAGGGAGAAAACACAATCCTCCGTCTTACGCAAGGACGTCTGTGAGGGTGAAGAGGAGTTTTTTTTTAAGCTCAAATAAAGAATAAGTTAGAACTGAGGGTAAACACAAACTAGACCACGTTGTTGATAAGAAGTCTTCCTTGTTTAAGATGTCTGGGTCCTTGTCCTTTTGTCATCAATCTTTTCTGATACATGTTCAAGATTGAGTAAGGGAGGGGGGGAGACTGCAGAACTGCATCTGAGAAAAAATATTATTTTAAAAAGATACTTGAAACAAATAAATGAACTAATCTGTGGAATACTGAATACTGAAGCATACATATACCTGTATCGGTAGACCGCATCTTTGGGACGGAAATTTCAATAATCTTAAAAAAGCAATTAGTTTTTTCACCATGAAATCCGCTGTCTTTGTCACCAGTATAATGTGAGGGACCAGAGTTAGGAGTTTGGCTCCAATGTGGGGGCTCAGAAAAGCCTCTCCAAACAGCAGAGACAGACGGCATCTCCACTCTCCAGACACTTTTGCATTTGAATGTTTCAACGATGCACGTCTCTTTAGAGTGAGCTCAGCCACTAACATCCTTAATCCCTGAAATATTGTGAACCCCATGAATGCCCCCCATCTAAGCATATGTGTAATTATTCTGTAATTCTCGCCAAATTGGGATTCCTATCGTATGCTGGCTGAGTAGCCCGCCCCCTAAACCCCACAGCCACTTCTCTCTTGTGGGACCAAATAATTGTTTCTTTTTTTTGTGTTCGACCGAAAGAAGAAAAAAAACTGAGAACAAGAGATTTAGCAGAGCTGGTCTTAAACAAGCTGACGATTTACATACTGACATATTCTCTCATCCTCCCACCAAACGCAGGGAGAGAAAAGAAAAGAGAAGCTGATTTGTTTGATGGGGCATGCTGAGAGCCAGAATGGAGGACCAAGCCGTGTATACGTAATCTGAAGGTTTCAGTCTGTGTGTTGTTGGAACGACTTCTCCATCACCCTTTGTGGGGTAAATGAAGGAGACTTAAAGAACTGGCCTTTGATTTAGAATGAAAGTATTGAAGCTCTTTATCTGCTCCAGGATAAAATGATATGTCATGAATGTCTGTGAATTTGGAAACCAAAACTCTTGTTGGTAAATATTAGAATGCATCAAGGGACAGGGATCAAAATCCACTACTGAGTAATTCCCAGTCCTGGTAATTCCCAATTAGAAAATAAGATCTTTATTTCAATAAAAGTTCGATTTTTTGTGGACTTCTCAAAGGGAAAGAGAGAGAGAGAGAGTACAGCCGTGGCCAAGTATTGGGAACAACATACATTTTGTGTTTGCAAAGCTTGCTGGGCCTTGGCATAAAATGACTGCTAACATAATTTCAGTGTCATATCATCAGTACAGGGGAAAGTATGAACTAGTTCTTGCCAGGTAAAATCACTCTATCATTCTGATTGGATTTTAAGAGCAGATTGACTGCTGTAAAAGAGGGTGCCCTTTGCATTTATTGAAAGTGTTCGCCCCAATGTTCGTTCCTTATTGTATTCCGATAATCTATAGAAACATGTGAAAACATTTTCCTCAAATACTGAACCAGCAAACTTTGCAAAACACAACATTTGTCATTGACAAAACTTATTGCCACGACTGTAGAAGAGACAGAGAAAGAGAAAGAGAGCAAAAGAGTCTCTATGGGAGAGTTGGATGAGATGAAGTTCTGTTGTGTGATGGTTCACTTTCGTTCAAAGCCCACTAAAGCCTTATATACATTAGTTTGCAACAGTAAGTCCTGCTTAATTACCATCAAGTGCTGCCTTACGGGGAACTCTGAAGCAGGCACATTCAGCTCTCTCTTAGAGACTGGGCCTCAGAACAATGATAGGGGGTGAGGAGGGGGCGAGGAGGGGGCTCCCTCAGTTTTAATTTGAACCCCTCTTTCTGTCATTCTATCTAATGGGACCTTTTTATTGGCGGCACCCAACATGAGGGTTCTTGGAGGGTAGATCTGGCGCCCGCTCTCCAGCCGCCTGGAATAAAGAAGGAGAAGTGGAGGCTGCTGGTATCTCTGAGGTTTAATTAAGACACTTCAGGTCCTCTGTGGGGATTTTCTCTCTCCTCAGTGCCTAACTCTAACCCTCAGAGGGTCTGGGGATCAAAACAAAATTGCGTCTAAGATGCGAAAGGCGGCGAAGGAAAGGGTGTTTGTAGAGAAAAACAGAAGGATTAATTAATGGACAGCTTCACATTTGGAGAACCTGCAGGCCTTCAGACGTGGAGAATATCAAGGCTGGAGTTCCTGTATAGAAGGTCTTCTAATCAAATGTATCTGAACTCAAACTGCATCCAAGTCAGACAGCTTATTTGTTTTTGGTTTTAGGTTCAGAGTTGAGTCTTCCATGACTGAGACATTAAATTTAGTTTATTATCCTCAAACCTGAAGTCAAGATGGGACCTCGTCATCTGTTCTCCCTCCAACTTAACTCAGTGTTCAATGTCCGCCTGTCAGTGTTGATGATGTAGAGCCAAGAGGTTGTGTGTCCTGAGCCCACCCACTGCCCCCCTCAGCCCTTCCCCCAGCCCCAGCCCCCTGGTATTTAACTGACTACATCCAGGTTACCCCTCTCACCCGGCCTTGATCTGAACACGTCAGAGCCCCTGAAGTTGCTGGACACATGCAAGTCGAGGCCAACAACAAAGGAACACAGAATCCGCTCACTCTCATATCTCTCAGAGCGACGCCCTAATCTGGCCACTGAATGACTGGGTGATAATACAGATTAAAACTGCTGTTTAGAAAACCTCCGGCCTTTGGAAAGAGGGATGAAGGGTAGGAAGAAGGTAGGGTGGGTGGGATGGTTTGATGAATTGGGGATTGGGGGTTGTTGTACACATTTTTTTCTTTTTCTGATCAAAAGTTGTTCTCGAAGTCTGTTTTGTCACAACACAAGAAGACATAGTAACTTTTTGCACTGCGGCTTGTTTGCAGTCGGGGAGGAGATGTGGGGGTCCACATGATGGACGGACAGATGGAGGGGGGGGGGGTCACACTCCAACAGCTCTCCACAGAGAGCACAGAGGCTGTGGCTGTGCAGGTCAATCCCCTCTGACAGGCAGCGTCAATCAGCCCTTTAGCCCTGCCCCCTCCACCAGCAGGTTCTCAGAAAAGAGCTTTGTAGTTGACAAGGTGAGATTGCACTGGTGGTGATCCACACGCATGCACATGACTGTGACACACTCACTCACTCACTCACACACACACTTTGACTTTTAAAGTCTCTGAGGGCCAGTGTGAGTTGGATTGCACTAAGAATGCGTGTGGAATCAGAAGGGTGTCAGGGTATGGGTCTGGCTCATTTAGATCGGTAAGACCATTAGATCCAGACAGCGTCTAGAACACAGCCCCATGATGGGACCCATGCAACTCTCTGATCCCAGTCACGCCCTGATGATGTCATCCACCACTACATTACATTCTCATGGTTACCGTGGTTAAATTGCTGAGAGTGTACTGAAACTGACTAAACATTATAGGAAAGAGAGCTAGAGATACATATAGAGCGTGAATGTGAGATAGAGTTAGAGTGAAAGAAAGAAGGGGAGGATGAGACAGACACATGAAAAGATGGAGACACAGAAAAGTAGACAAAGACATTGAGAGATAGAGAGGGGTGTGGGATGGAGAGATAGAGAGGTGTTAGGTAGAGATGGAGAGGGCTATGGGTTAGAGAAAGAGAGGGGTGTGGGGTAGAGAGATAGATAGGGGTGGACTGGGGTGGGTGTTAGCAAGATGGAAAGGGGTGGGGGTAGAGAGATAGACAAGGACGGGGGGTAGAGAGATAGAGAGGGCTGGGGGTAAAGAGAGAGAGGAGTAAGTTTAGAGATAGAGAAGGATGGGGTGGGTGGGTGGTGGCGAGATAGAGATGGGGTGGGGGTAGAGAGATAGAAAGGGGTGGGGGCTGTGATCCTAAACAGGCTTCTCTTTCTTTCAGGGCTGTGCCGTCCCAGTGCAGGCTGGGAGTCGCTGCTCACATCCCCGGAAAATTCAGGAGGAGAAAAAGTTTATGGAAGCGAGTAGTGCATTCAGACTAGCTCCCAGGCCTTTCAGGGCGCTGGGGGTGACGGGCTATAAGGAGGCATTCAAGCATGCGCTGGGAATGATCTCTCCACTGCTCCGCTACCTGGGACCACAACCTCAAGTGCAGCTGAGATCCCCTCTCATTGAGCCTGTGGACAATAGGCCGGGGACAGGAACAATCCTGAGGAGTCTATCATTCTGTGTGGTGTTATCTTAGGGGCTGAATGAGGGCCCTGCTCCCCCTTCCTGCCCTGCAGTCGGGCTGTGTTCAGGAACCAGTGGAAGTCTCCAGGTCCTTTCAGGGGCTCTCAACAGGTTCACAAGGGCAAGAAGTGCAGTATATTAAAAAAGGGAGGGGATAATAACTTCACTTGACTGAAGCTAACGACAGTGTGTGTGTGTGTGTGTGTGTGTGTGTGTGTGTGTGTGTGTGTGTGTGTGCGTGCGTGTGTAGCCAAGCATTCAAAAACCAAACATTTAATTTTTATTCCTTGGTTGCCCAAAAATCCAAACCGAAAACAGCTATTTACCCACTTGATGGGAGAAATAAATACATAATTTAATTAAATAAATATTTTAAATTGTGTTTTTTGCTTTGATTTTCAAAGTATATGGGCTCACAAATAAATTACTATTAAATATAATAATATAGCATTTAAATGAATGGCATGTAACAGTACTTCATTAATGTGTGTATGTGTGTGTTTTCCTCTGCAGTATATGTGCTTTACCCAGCATTGTCCATGTGTGTGTTTTTTTCCTTGCAGTGTGTGTGTTTTTTCCTTGCAGTGTGTGTGTGTGTTTCACCCAGCAGTGTGTGTGTGTCTGGTCGTAAAGCTGTTCCTGGCTGACCACCACCAGAGCTGTAAGCTCACACCTCATCCTGCTCTGTGCGTGTTTGTGTGTGTCCGTGTGTGTCTATGTGTGTGTGTGTCCATGTGTGTCCATGTGTGTGTGTGCTCTCCCTCCTCGCCACGCTGCCAGCCCCTGACTGTGGGAAAGGGAATAGCATGACTTATCTAAACATATGGTTTCCCAATTCAGCCCCCTGTGTCTTGGCTCTGTTGCATCTGGTACCATCTCAGTGAGTTAGAGATGCCACACAGGGCTGTGACGAGAAAGCACAACACTGTTGTTACAAACCCATGGGACACGTTTCTCACCTCATTAAACACTGGCCTGCGTGACCAATCCGGTTTTGTCGTTGTCGTCAGGTCATTATGCTCTCATTTTCTTGAGCAGTTATTCAGCCGTCACTGGGGTGTTGGTGGTGGTGGGGGGAGGTGGAAGGGACAAGGGGGAGGTGGAAGAGACGGGGGGGAGGGCAACAGCACTGAGGAAGAGGTCCATCCCTCCATGACAACTGATTGAATACTAGTTAGGAGAAGGAACAGTATTGTAGACCATGGAGATGAGATACAGAGACTGGGAGAGACTGTATTTGTGGTTTGAGGGGACCGAGTGGGAGGTTTGAGAGGGGCTAAGTGAGCTTGGACTCCGGGACTCTGCTAAGTGACACAGGGGATGAGAGACCAGAAGAAGACTTCCCGCGACTCACTGCAGTAATCAGTCACATCAATCAATTAATACGAATTGAGCAATTAGCAAATTGTCTAAATCAAACTCTGGGTGATCCTCTTTTCTCCCAACCTAGCGCCATGCATCAACGCTGTCGGGACTGGCTGGTGGAGGCCTTGATGGAGCGCTCAGCCACAAAGCTGAGTGCTCTCTGAGTCCACAAGTCTTTCTTGCACTCCCTCACTCACACATACACACACTCACACACACACACACACTCACACACACACACACACACAGATGCACCGTGGCAGACACACCATGTAATACCACATTTACGAGAGGGAGACCATGGAAAGGACCTGGTCAGTATGAAGACTAATGGAGCACAAGGATAATTGTTAGGATGCATGCTGAACATGACAGAGCCAGTCAGTCCTCTTCTGTGTCTAAAGGGCTATTGGCCCACATGAGGTATGTGAATGGGAAGCTGGGACAGCTGTCTGCAGTGATAACACAGAGTAGGTAGAACAAAAACAAACATATATGATCAAGTCATCCCTGTTTGTAGTCTGTATGTCTTTATTTCTCTCTATTTATTTATCTCTCTGGTTCTCCTTTCCTCTATCCATCTCTCTCTCTCTTTTCCATTTCTCTTGTCATCATCCATCCCCACTATACGCCATACCATACACTCTTTCACTTTCCCTCTCTCCCTTTCTTTCTATGTTCTCACTCTATCTCTATCTCCATCTCCATCTCAGGGCTGCTGCTTATTTAGGGTCTTAGCTGACTAAGATTGAACATCCGAGTTTATTCAATATAGTAGGGCTTCATCTTTGTATTCACAAACGTTTTTGTAGGAATCTGAGTCTGTAACAGTGTCAGTAACTGTGATTTTAGAGTGGTAGGTAGATTCAATAGGTCTTCCACTTCATTTCTGAAACCTCAGAAAGACCAAAGCATCCGTCCATGCTGTGAGAGAAGTGTGAGTGAAAGAGAACGAGAGAACAAAACGGGTATGCTCCACTGAAGTTTACTCTGCAAGACGCCCACTGACACCCAGAGAAAAGTCTTTGTTTTAAAATGAACTTCCCTGAGTGAATGATCACTTCACACCCTCCCACCCACCCAATGCACGCACGCATGCACGCGTGCACACACACGCACACACTTCACCATAACAAATACATGCACACACACACACACGTATGTTCTTAATCAAATGTACATTTACCAGTTGCTGGCCCAGTTAAGAGCAGACATCTGCTCTCTGGCTCTCAGTCAGCGTGGTAGAGGAGTTCAAAGACCCCAGTTCATTAGCACTGTCAGCTTAACACCCAGACGGCAGCGCGCTGAAACAGGGATACAATACAGGACAATGAGCAGCTCTTTGAGCAGTGATTTATCACGAGGGGAAAGGCCCGTTTAACCCCGGAGCTGCTGGGGCTCCTCCTCAGCTCAAAGAGCCTATTGTCATCTCCCCAGGGGGCTCACCGGCTGAAAGGAGAAAAGATGATCTAGTTAAAGTCAAATTAATTTCTTTTAAGATCACTATAAATGGAGGGTTTTCTCTGTGCGTGTGTAAAGGGGGGTCAGAGAGGGAGAGAGAGAGAAAGGGTGTAGAGAGGGAGGGAGGGAGAGAGAAGAGGGGGATGGAGGGAGGGAGGGAGGGAGGGAGGGAGGGAGGAAGAGAGAGAGGGAGAAAAAAGGAAGGGGGAGAGAGGAAGAAAGGGAGGGAGAAAAGGAGAAAAGAAAGAGGGAGAAAGAGAAGGAGGGAGTGAAAGTACAGTGTGGTGTGAGGAGCACACAAATCCAGGTTTAATTATGTTTTCAAAACTGAACACTGGAGTGTGTCCAATAAACGAAAACGTTTTCGTTCCTCTTCTGTTCATTCCCCTCCTTTGCTTCCATTTGGGATATTCATGTATCAAGCACATTAATTTACCCAAAGAGTATATAGTAGTATACAAGACTGTTACTGTTTAATATAAGACTGCTCCAAGAGGAAGAGAAAATACTGCATTTGTATACCACTGTGATCAGCTGGGATGTGTTGGTGTGAAGTGGATTTAGAGTTCTCCAAGGTTTGTATCTGCTTCCAGAGCTTAGGTCTCCAGCAAAAGTAACTCTGACGAGTCAGGACAGATAATGCATCTCCCGTGGTTGGTAAACTGTTTTTTTTAACGACGTATTGTATCAAAACGTACGAGAAGAGAAAAGACAGGGTCAGCGTGGAGATGTGAACAGCTGGTGGTTTGTTAAAAACCAGAAGGCTTTCTTTAGAGCAGTCTCCTGGTGATGCACACTCCCCTTTTCCTTTTCCTCCTCCTCCTCCCTCCGTCCTCCCTCCATCCCAGTCTAACAAGCCACTGCTTAGTCACACCACCTGCCTGAGCCATTCTTCACTCCCAGTTCTGCCCCTGACAGGGAGAGCAGACGGGGCCCAGCCCCTGCACCTAACCCTCAGCCCAGACCCCCAACCTAGACACCCAGAACTCAGCCCTGAGCCCATCCCTCAGACATCAGTCACCAGCCCAAACCAGCCCCCAAACTATAGACCCCAGATCCCAAAACCTGGACCTCTAGACCCTGGTCCTCCAGTGCCCCAACCCCTCAGAACCCAGTTCCCCCCAGGGAGGCCAGGGGTCAGAGCCCTGAATGAAGTGGTTAATGCAGCTGTGATTACGTCGGAGAACTGTCACTGTGCAGCCATCACACTGTCATCCCACAGACAGGCTGGTAATGCAGCCTCACACATTAATCACCACCAGTCAACATTGTATCACTCTAACCCTGAGCACACACACACATAAGCACAGACACATATATGTATGCACATACACACACACTTATGTATGCGCACACATACACACACACACGTTTGCACATAAACTCAAACGCGATTTACAGTACTTCAGGGCGTTCTACATATCAGTTGTTCTTGGCAGATAGTATTTGGATTCTTCAGAAGGTAATGCATTAGTCTGGGAAGAAGCACAGTGTTTTTGTCCTTGCAAATGTTCTCTCACAAGTGAGAAGCACTTGTCAGAAGTGACAAGTGCTTCGTTTATACTCCTCTGAATTTGATTTCAAGTATATGATAAAGGAATCCTATCCAAGCTGAAAGGGAAAAATGTTCCTCCATGATGTTCTCTTCATGCTCAATTTGAACCATGTCAGTCCTCTCTCAAGCTGCTTTCGGCACATCTGATGCTGAGATTAGAGATCAGATAATCCGAGACAATAAGAAAAACTGGGAGTTCATAGACTTTAATTATCTGTGGCTAGCTGAAGCAGAATGTGTGGTCCGAATTGGCCCGACCCTCAAGTATCACTTGAAACCTACACAGCCTTTCTGCCTCTCCAGTAACACTGCTAGTCCACCAAGAACACTAAGTCTTCCAGCCACTAACACTAAGTCTCCTAGCCACTTGCTTTGTAGAGGGCTCGGCTACTAAGGTCAGTGGGACTACAGAGGATCTGAGGGGTTAAGGTCTTGCTACGAAAATACCTCTACTACCACACAGTCTCTCACACACACATCCACATGCACACATGATTAAAATGTAGTAGAGCACCCATAAGAAATTGAAACCTAATTGTAAAACATTTAGAAGTAGCTAGGCCCGACTAACTGTTAAGCAAACAGACCAAAGTAATGGATTCTTCCATCTTCCCCACCCTTCTATCATTCTGCTCCTGAAGGTTCACACCCAGACCTGCTCTGGTAATCCCTCAGACACAAACAAATATCACCTCCCTCCCTTTCTCCCTTTCTCCCTTTCTCCCTTTCTCCTTTTCTCCCTTTCTCCCTCCCTCCCTTTCTCCTTCCCTCCCTCCCTCCCTTCCTCCCTCCATCCCACACACATGCAGGACTGTGTTGAGCACAAAATTAGACTGTTGTAATTTTTAAATCAATGATTCAAGCCAAAAATACATTTATGGGACTCTGGATGATCTGGCCGTTATTGTTGCCGCTCGCGCAGTATTCACATACCCCTTGGTTTCAAGTAAGCTCCCGAAAACACTTGGTTTTAAGGGGTATGTACCCCTACCCCTTAATCCTACCTACCCCTTGATCAAAACGTGTATTGGGATAGCCCTTAGTGTTATGTGAATGCGCAAAACTAAGGGGTAGGGGTAAGGGGTAGGAGTGAGACAGAAAATTGGGATTTGACATATTTCAGTCTGCCTGCACTGCTGAGCACGCTGAGCCACCCAGGGAGATAGATCCGCACACACAGATGCACACACATGCAAACACACCTGCACATACACACGTACCACACACATGCACACACACTCGCTTTATCTCTCTCCTTTCTTTCTCTCACATACACATACTCTCTCTCACACACACCAAGTGTCCACGCATAGTGAAGTATTGTGTATAAGAGAAAATGAAAATGTGTTCTTTTAGCTGAAAACAAATTAGCAAGACAAGCGCTTCTTAATTTGTTTTGTGTGATTCAAAGAAGTCATTACACTAATCTGGGCCTTATAACAAAAGAACCATTTAAGTGGACTTTGGTGAGAAAATCAAACACACATATTGCCTAAGAGGCTTTGGCCACAGGGAGGTGGTGAGCTCCATACCAATGTGCAGCTTTAACAAGCACCCTGTCTCACCTCCTGGGAAAATAGGTTTAGAAGGAATACAGGATATTTCTCTGTCAAAATAAAGTTAGCATGAAGCCTCAGGAATCTGTACATTTTCCATGATTTATCTTGTAATGACATCTGCTAACTCATCCTCTGCGAAATTGTTCGTTTGTGATCGTTCTCAGGTGCTTTCAGGAAAAGGAATACAGAATACTGAGTCAGAGAACACAGAGATCTGATGTCAGGAAGCAGCTTGGCCTGAAAGAGCAGTCCAGTAGTAACTGTGTGACACTGTACCAACACATTCCCCTTCTCTGCTAAAGGACTAGTCACTAAACAGCAGATGTCACAGATTACACCTTTAACTAATTATACCATCATACTCTGTTAATCTCATGAATTCTAACGGCCTTATTCAATGTCCTGGTAGGCTGTTTTCAGCTGATTATCCAGGTGGAAGCATATCCAGGAGTTCAGTAGAGAAGACATGCAGCTGGAGAAAGTTGTGTATTGAGTTTACATATTCATGGTGGATGGACTAAAGGACAGACAAACGCATTTGCTTATCAGCATGGTTACATTGTTTTCTTTCAATTTCCCTTCCCGTCAATTTTTTGTAATCCACACCGATACATATCATCACATTGTATTCTTACGCAGTGCAATGAATGGAATCACGTTTGTGTCTGGTGACATTTCATGCGCTGATTGTGTTGCCCCCTTAACAAATCCTTTATGGCATCCTCATCCGCTCCCATACAAACTCACCAGACTTCAGGATCAATGCATGTGAATGGATCCCCAGGTCTCCTCAGCCTCCACAGCTGTGTGCCTGCCCCCTGTTGTTCACTGTAATTACGGCCCTCGCACTAGAACAATACCTCAGCACCTCTAGTCTATTAGGGCCCATTAGAGACTGGAGGCCCCATACACGACTTGCTCACTAATTGTATGTGATATGTATTCTTTTCATGCTGTGAACATAATATTTAATGATTCTGTTTTTGCTGAACCACTCAGTGAAACATCAGTACAAAACAACCCAAACAGGGCTTTGCATTTCTGTTACAAAGTGACAAAGGACACAATTAAGATAAACAGACAAAATATAAATTACGCTTTATGTGTGGAAATGTATATTTCCACCACAACCTTAATTTTTTATTCAAAAAATTATTATAAAAAAGAATGTTGCTCTGATCGGATTTGAATCCAATTTCATTGCACACGCACAATAACAATAAAGATTCTACATGTTCAATATTCTGAATAACCTTGACTAAATATATGTTCCTGACTAGGATTAGAGACTGACTTGGGCCAGAGAGAACCAAAGACTAGGACCAGAGACTAGGGCCAGAGCCTGACCAAGCAGGTCATGCCAGACCAAGCATGCCCTCTGCTGACAGACATCTAGAAGCAACTAACCCTGTAAAAACTTCCAAGATCAATTGAAACTATGTCCACACTTGTCACACATGTAGGGTTTGGCATTACTCTGAATTCTCAGGTGCTTGTCATTATGGTGGAAAGCTACACCACACTCTTAGCAGCAGTAGGGTCTTTCTGTTCTGTGTGCTATTGAAAGTAAACAGTAAAACTAGATTTTTCTGCAGTAAACCTAGGTAGGTCAATTTGACAGGTTTTATAGAATGAATGATAGAATGTATTTACAGGTGCATCTCAATAAAGTATAATAACACGCACATACCCCATGGGGTATTGTGAAGAGGAAGATGAGAGACAGCAGACCCAACAACGCAGAAGAGCTGAAGGCCGCTATCAGAGCAACCTGGGCTTCCACAACACCTCAGCAGTGCCACAGACTGATCGCCTCCATGCCACGCTGCATTGCTGCAGTAATTCATGTAAAAGGAGCCCCAACCAAATATTGAGTGTTGTACATGTTCATACTTTTCAGTAGTCCAACATTTTCGTGTTAAAAATCCTTTTTTTTATTGGTCTCAAGTAATATTCTAATTTTCTGAGATACAGATTTTTTTTTTTTTATTAGCTGTCAGTTATAATCATCAAAATTAAAAGTAATAAACACTTGAAATATATCAGTTTGTGTGTAATAAATCTATATAATATGGGAGTTTCACTTTTTGAATCGAATTACTGAAACAAATCTACTTTTTGATTATATTTTAATTTATTGAGATGCACCTGTAGTCATTTATACCCATCACCCCTGGTAGACACACGCCTGAATGTCATGCAACATGTGGGAAAGAAGCTGTTTCCCACCAGTTTCCACACCTCTAGACGCCCTCCCCAAAGTAGGAGCATTGTACAACCCAACCTGGGAAAAACCCTACAATTCACACATTTGAAGTTTCCCCCCATAGTCTCAAATAGTCCCAGCTCCTTGTTGTTGGAGTTTTTAGTCTGTTTTGTTCTCTTGATTTGGGGGGAGGGGTGAAAGAACAACACAAGCCTGGCCATTGTAGCCTATCCACCTCCATTCTCCTCCACTAACCCTTTTAAGAGCTGTGTGGAAATCTCAACAGTCTCCGGTCGGCCAGCTTTCTTTAGTGGGGTGCCACCTATTTGAAGCTCATAAAAACAATATTTAGGTTTGATTCTGTGCTGTGTGCGTGTCAGCCTTCTGAAAGGGCTCCATTGATGCAGGGTTAAGGTTGTGGCATGGGGCAGAGGGGCTGGGCTGTCAGCGCCTCAGAGCCGGCCGGAGCGGGAGGGGTGCTGGCGTCCTCTTGCTTGGGGTTAGCATTGATGCTGGTTTAACTGCATAATGGGATTGAAACCGAGCCACGGTATTTATGTCGCTTCACATTTCATCAGACGGCCAGTGTGAATAAGAGTCGGCGGTACCGCGGTTTAATCCAAAACTAAAGCCAAAATAATTAGGGGGCTCGGCCTAATCCCCTGTGGACTCTCTGGGGTCTGTGGAGTCGAACACAGGAAGAAGCCCAGGATTTCTGTTGGCAGGCCACCAAAACCCAAGCATTTGAATGGACCAATCAGGTGGAAGCTATGGCTAGAGTGACCGAGTTGCAGGACCTATAGTTTGGATTAGGAATATGATCTGGTGAGAATATGGGGATGAGTGGTGGATGACGGTGGCCAGTGGGCTACATGAAAATCACATGACGGAATTACAGAAACATGAAATGTTTCACTTTAAAATTATGATGAGTCTTTTTGTCATTGTAACTTTAACATTTAAACTTTTTGATGTTTTTAAACTACTCAAACAAACACAGTATAGACAACAACACATGACAGTGCATATATTGGTAGTTTGTTAAAAAAAAAAAAAAAAACTTTATTGCAATTTTCACTATTGATTATACAGTCAAACTCAAGAGTAACAGCTTAAGACTACTTTCATTTGAATTAATACAAAACAATGCATCAGAATTACCAACATTATGCTACAATACGCCAGATGTCGGGAAATATTAAACCAGAGATTTAATAAGCCTGGAGTAATGCAAAATGTATTTACAAAAAACAAAACATCAATTACTTCATGCCATGCTCCTCTACTTCTGGAACAGAACAGATCCTTCAAGTTTATGTTGATGAGAACTTCTTAAATGTAAAAAGCAACAGAGTGAAGTAGAAGGTGACAGGCTGGGAGGCCGGGAGATTAGGAGAAGAGACCATGTTAAGAACATGGATGACTTTAAAATCTCTAACAGAGAAGAGCTTTAAGTTACACACATTCTTACAGCATTCTGCACGTGGAAACTGTACACTGAAACCCTAACAGGACACATAAAAGCTTGAGTGGTTAGCGACCATGAGTATATACAAACACATTGTGCCACAATACTAAATAAAGTAGTCCACTTATATTTGTATACAATTAGACACTTGTTTATTTTTTTTTCCTCCTTTTTCTGAATGTATACACAGAGTGAGCACTGAGAAGGAGTGCCTGGGTAAAAGCAGGATGTCAAATGGGCTGGGGGGGGTAAGGGTGAGATTACATGGGGGACTAAAGAGGCAGAAGACCCAGACCTTACATGTATCCCAAATATGAGATAGAGAACTTGTGGTGCACTTCGATTCCTAGTGCGCTCCATTACCATCAGTTTAAACTCTGAACAGCTACGTAAATCAAGTTCACCCCAAGCAAGTTGAACATATTTCCTGTACATATTAGAGCCAGGTCTTTATTACAGTGTGCTGATTTGGTAAACCAGTGCAGGCCTACTGGCGGTTGCTCTTGATGCGCTCCAGCCTCTTCTTGAGGTCGTCGAGGTTGGCGGAGGGGGAGGAGGAGCGGGTGGGGGAGTGGGAGTGGGCAGGGTCGTGCTGGTACAGCTCCCGAGACTCCTTCAGTTGGGACAGCTTGCTGTGGAGCATGTCTGTGGACGACGCCACCGAGGGCTTGGAGAGCAGGGAGGTGACTGGGGGGCGCTCTCTCTCCTCCTCCCCACCCTGCTGCTGCTGTGGGAGAAGACAAAAGAAGGGGGGGGAAACAAGTCCTTCCAGTAACAAGATGCTAAATATGTTTATTCCAGTAGATGTCTACGGCAGCATGTGAGCAGAGCATACTGACCCTGGAGTTGTTCTCCAGACCCTGGCGTTGACGGAGTATCTTCAGCCTCTCATAGTAGACGGCAGGCTTCAGTTCCTCCCCGTTAGTGTTGAGGGGCCCTGAGCTAGAGTCCAGACCATGCTGAGGTATCGCTGAAGGACAGGAGACAGCACAGGACCAGTCAGGTGTGCCTGCATCTCACACGGATTTACAGTTTTTTTTCCTAGTCTTTCAGGAAAAACAAGGTTCGAGTTCCGCAAGGTGTCAGATGTTTATCGACCTGTGTGTGTGTGTGTGTGTGTGTCTGTGTGGGGTTCTGACCCAAGCCGGTGGATTGGATGCGATTTTTGCCCTCCCTCTCAGACTCGATTATACGCAGGCCTCTCTCCACGTAGCTCTGGAAGAACTGGGAGGTGTTCCTGAGGAAGGGCTCCAGGTCAGCGTCCGAGTAGTTCTGCTTGTACTCATACAGCTCCGTCAGGCCCTGACGGATACACACATCTCACATAAAAAACCTGAAGACACATCAACCCGACAAGGCAAATATATGTGGTTCTCCAGCGTCCTTAGTACCTCTTTTGTATTCTCCTTGGAGCCAATCTTCTTGAAGATCTCAGACAGGATGTCGCTCACCTTAGCCTTGGACATCCTGTCATCCTTGAGGGGGGACATACAGGCACACTGTGCTCACAGGTGGGTCTTGTATGTATGCTACTATTGGTAATGATGGTGCTAATCTGCTTAATGATGGTTGTAAAGCTTACAGATGGTTTTTAGAAGAACACAGAGCAATGTAGTGTGATATACTACTGCAAAGTAAAATGTAGTATGATATAGTATCATAATGTATTAGTTTAAAGTAGTATGATGTACTAATGCATATTTTATTGTTGAATGTAGTTAGGTATAGTATAATGTAATATAAAGTAGCATTGTATAGTGTAAAGTATGATGTAGTATGATAACAGTTGCTGTGAATCTGGCTGATTGCAGTCGGCCTCACCATTCTGAGGGCTCCCTTCTCAGTCCCGCGGTCAGACTTGAAGCCAGACAGATTCCCAGAGTGTTTGACCACACGCCTCAGGTGGGCCTCCAGCTCCGACTCGTTCCTGTTCTCTATCATGGACAGGTGGTCCAGGATCTTCAGGACGAGGAGCAGAAGGACGAGGAGTTACAGCTCTTGACTGGTCTGCAGTGTTTGCGTTTGTGTTTTTGCGTGCGTGCATGTGGGTACCTTGGCTCCGGTCAGCTTGCAGAGTGTGTGCAGCAGGGTCTTCAGGGTCCTGTGGGGCACGTCGCTCTTGAGCTGCTTGAGCTTCTCCTTGGGAAACACCTTCATGAAGTTGTGGACGTCCAGCAGGATGCGATCCAGGTTGATGCTGCTGATGGTTTCCGGAAGGAACCGGATCATACGCCACAGACACTGAGGGGAGGGAAAGGTGTGTGTGTGTGGGGACAAATAGGAGCAGAGGGTGTGGGGGTAGAGATGTAGGGAAGGATGGGGTAGTGAGAAGGGGGAAAATATGGGTAGACAGATGAAGGGGGAAATAGAGGTTACAAATGGAGAGGGAGAGAGAGGTGGAGGAAGGATGAATGTGAGAAACACAAGACAAAGAAGTAGACCATTTCATCTAGGAGGTGAGAAAAACCAGGAAATGTAGTTACCTTCATGACCAGCTCAGAGAACATGGGAGAGCCTGCTGTGGTGGTTAGACTGTCCTGGAGCAGCACCAGCAGAGCACTGAAGACAAGGGAAGAAAGGGGGGAGGGGGCGAGAGAAAGGCAGGTAGAGAGAGATGGAGAGTCGGTTTGCCACATTAATTTTGAACATTTTGAACACCTTCACTCAGCCCCACTCAAGACCAGATCTGCAGGTGGTTTTGACCAGCGGGGTGGCTCTTACCTGAGGATGTTGGTCTGGTCAGATTTCTCCAGAACCCGGACCACCAGCAGGTTGACGGAGCGGATGAGCTGCTGTCCGTCCTCGATGTCTTCCACCCGGGCGTCCAGCATCAGGGTGATGAGGCCGTGCATCAGGTCCTTCAGCACGCCCATGGACGCCTCCCGCGCCAGGCTCTCCATGGAGAACAGCTGGGAGCCGAGAGAGTAAGAGGCACAAAGATGGGGGGAGCGTGTTGGAGGAGAACAAGAACTTTCATGAATGATCAAGTATAATTATTGTATAAATAAATCTCACCTTCCAGTATTACATTAGTAGTGAATAACCATCTTTTATGTTATTATTGTATTTACTGCTGTTATGCGACAATCTATACATCTATCAAACATTAAAACAGACTGGTTCTTCACTGGCCAATTATCAACCATCTAATGGGAGGACAAAGTTCATATTCTCTGGCTCTCAGAGCCCCCTTGTGGCGACGGCATGCCGGTGCACCCACCGAGAGCATGTTTCCAATGATGCAGCTGTAGAGCTTGAAAATGTCCCTCTTGTCCAGCCGGTCATCGGCCATGTGTGTGTTGTAGATAAGACGCAGCTGCATGAAGGTAGCGATGAGGAACTGGTCGATGTGACCGGACATGGCCTCTGCCTTGTCCTCCTGACGCAACACCTCATCAATCTGGGGAGACACAGGCAGGGAGCAGCATGGGAAAAAGATCCAAACACAGGAAGGTCTGGCATCACTGGAATATTAAGCAACCTTGTGACTATATTTCAAATGTTTGTAGAATCCATTCTTGATTTTTGTTAACAATGTGACACTTTTTCCTAACGTATTATTCACAGCTGTAGTAGTCTGAGTGTCTGAAGGCCGTGTGAGGCCTACCTGAGCCAGGGCCTGGATGCTGGTGTTGATGTCTCCACTGGCCACCTGGGAGATCACAAAGTTAATGGTGGAGGCCGTGCTGTTATGGAGGTCGTCAAAGTGGGGGGAGACCGAGCGAATCCTGGGATGGGGGCAAACAAGATGTTACTACATCATGTTAATACAAGTCATTCCATAACCATCCCATAACCACACCGATCATCCCGACTCACTTGGGTTCTGGGATCACGATGGGCTCCAGGAGCTCATCCAGTTTGTGCTGGACCAGGTCTGGCAGCTCACGGACCCGCGTGTGGTCATTCTCGATCATGTCCAGGTCCAGCTGGAACTCCTTAGGGATAAAGGGGGCCGACTGGTCGTGATGGGCGTTCTGACGCGCTTGGCTGGAGGAGAAGGGAGGCGGTCAGAACCACATGGTTTAGATCAGTGCTCGTCAGCTGCACTCCTAGAGACCCAGTGTTGGGGATGGTGCTTGGCGTCACGCTACTCCATAAAACCAACCTCGGCACACAAGGTGGTCTGAATCAAGTGCACCGTAAGTATTTAATATGCATTAAAACACATTAGCGAGGTTTTGCTGGAGCGCGGCGTCAATTTATATGTGCCTCCCTGTGCAGTCCTCAAGAACAGCTGATAAAACACTGATCTAAGTCAAACACAGAAGCTGGCTTCTCATATCCACTATACTGGCCATGCAGTCTGACTGGTGTGGACGTGACTGCCAGCCAGCCTGCCAGACAGACGCACAGTCAGCACAAACATCCACACCGAAGGAGAAGTAAGCAGGGAATGGAGAATAGTGGTTTAGTACAGGTGGTTTAGTGGAACTACCAGATTAGGTCTAGATCATGTCCATCAATCTCTGCTAGATTATGCTTGGATTATCTCTATGGTACATCTAGAGGAGGTGGTCCCTGTGTGGAGTGGTTTTGCAGGTCAACACACAGGGAGACGGAGGTACTCACATCCTATAAGTACGATACATTATTCTGTCCAAGCGAGGAGAGCAGCGATAAAGAAAGGGGGGGGGGGGGGAGGAGGAGATATCCAGGATTAAGACACACCACATGCAATGAAACACCCCCTTGAGCATTTGCAGAGATGTGATGTTGACAGCATTACTGTTTTGTGACGTCACGTTCTGAAAATGCCCAAAGAGCGAGGTCAGAGGAGGAAGAGGAGAATGAGACAGACCCAGTTAGAGAGGAAGGAAGGAGGCAAGGAAAGTCGGTGAGTAAAAAAAGGTATGAATGCTAGCGCAGAGCTGGACAGAATCTTATCGCTTCATGAATCATTGGCATAAGACTAGAATAGTGGGATTAAGATGAACACCACAGGGCTGAAGAACGGCATCTACAGCCTTCAAATACTTGCTGTCCACTTGAACCAATAGGATCATTCTCATGTACAAATCCATGACAAAGCCATGCAAGCTAAATCAAGAGCACATCAAGTATCTGAAAGTGTACATGTAGAGGCAAAGGTCATCAAACCTGGAATTGATTGAATAAAGCAGAATTAGGGATGTTTGATTCCCCCCCCTCCCTGGCAGAGGGCACCTACTTCAGCCTGTTGGGCACCTCCTCTTGCACCTGGGCAGGCTTCCTTATGAAGGTGGCAGTGGGATTGGGCGGGTTCTCCCTTTGGGACCGCTCGGCTGTCTGTTTGGGAGGCGGAGCCTGGACCTTCTTGGCCGACCGCTTTATCCTCTCCTCCAGCATGCTCATGTCCTTTTCTGACAGCTGGGGGGGGAGAGATTAACAATTTTTTAATTGGCAGTGGACTACACAGATGTCAACACCTGATCGGAAACCCTTTAAACCTGGGTGATCTAACGATCAAGGATGGTAAACGACTGGTGCTGCCAAGAACCAGTTGAAGGTTTGTAAAAGCCAACACGAGGCCTTACGTTGCCGATGAGCTTGTAGACCTGTTCTCCACACACGTTGTAGACCGCCACCACCGTGTTGAGGGCGGCATTACGGACGGACGTGTCCCGGTCTCCAATGTGCACGGCGATCTCCTTCAGGGACTTGGCGGGCGTGGGCTGGCACACGTTCATCCCATAGTTCCCTATCAAATTACCCAATTCGTCCAGACACTCTGGGAGAGGACACAAGGTCAGGGATGGTTAGTAGAGTCTAGAAGAGCTAGGTTTAAGAGGTTGTGTTATAACTGTACTACAGCTCTGGAAAAAAATAAGAGACCACAACACCTTTTTCTTTCCAAATAATTAGATAAGGAAAGTTAGATAAGGTGATAAACAAAGCAGTAAACAAAACACATCACAATCCAGATCACCCAACAGTGCATGTTACAAATAAATTACATCTGCACAATGAACAATCCTCTCCTCCATGATTCCTTAGCTAATGCGTCAACATCAGAGAGTCTCTGGGCTTACCAGCTCTCTGTTTGGAGTTCTTCGACTTGGTTCCATCCATGAGGAAGGGGAAGACCTTGCTGGCGGGGTAGACTTTACAGAGCATGGCCAGGATAGCCCTCACATCCTTACGTACCACATCCTTAGACTCCCCCACCTGGAGGAGCAGAAACAACCCCCCCCACCGGTATCACTAAACACTCCTTGACAACAGATACCTCCAAAATATGTGAGAAGCTCCAGAAGAGTTTGCGCTCGCTGAAATGTTTCAAAGCTTTAGTGCCAGACAACAGGCAGCAATAGCATTTTGGCTGTTGTATTAATGTGACTATCCAGGATGAGTAAGGGATGAAGTTGTGGACTCACCTTGAGGATGAGGTAGGGGATGAAGGATGAGGCCTCGTACTCATTGAGATGATAGTTCTGCCTGCTGAGCATGGCAAACAGCATCTTGAGGTACTCCAGAACTTTCATCAGCACCGTGGTGTTGGTGTCAAAAAAGCGCAGCGTGAACCACTTGAGGATGAGGTCCAGACAGCCGATGGTGGCATCGCTCTCCTCCTCCATACGCTGGAGGAAGGACAAGAAAACGGTCAGACAAGGTCACACGAGGCATACACAAGCATGTACTCAAACACACACAAGCACACTTTTGGATGAACACAGACGTGTTAACGCACACACATGTTGTACACCGTGTCACATTTGTGAGAAGAGGAGATACCTCCATCATGGTGGAAATGGCCCTGACGTGTCTCTGGAAGTCAAAGTGGAAGAGCTCATCTTGCAGCCACTTAGCCATGCAGTTGGAGATCTGGGTCTTCAGCTGCTCCACATACTCATCCCTGGGAGTCATGAAGTTCCACTTCAGCACCTGCAGGAACACACAGATGCGATGACGAAGAGGAAGGGGTTAAGTAAATCAAAACATATCACATAATCCTCCATCTCTACATCAGCCAGTGGTTCTTGCTGGGTGGCAGACGCTGGTTGTCTCACCTTCAGACCTTTCTCTTCCCGGATTCTCTGCTCCTTGCCGTTGGGCACCACAATGAAAATGGGGCCAGAGCGGTCCTCGTCATCCTTCACACTGGCCTTGACAGGAGGCTTCTTACCCACAGTGCCCTGGGGGAGGAAGAGAGAGGACGATGGGGGGGGGAGTAGGATGGGGAAGGAGAGTACGGAGGATAGGGAGGAGGGGCGTCGGAGGGTATCCAAGATACAACAGTTGAGAAGGGAGACAGTTAGGGTTACAGTCCACACCACAGTGCAATTGCAATCCTTTCAGGAGTTTAGCGTACACACAGCTGGTGAAAGCCTGGTTTCAAACAGAAGGACGGTGCATGGTTGTTATAAAATAGAAGATATCTAAAGAGGTGTGGGACTGTCACACAGTATGCGCAGCGCAGACAGAAACAGACATGCAAAGTATGTAGTGGAGAGAGAGCAGTCCAGTAAGAGGACACACAAGTGCAATTATTGTTTGCATACTTAAAAAAGACAAACAGGAAACAATCCAATCTCCCTACGATCATGCAAGATTTGCTGCTACATAAAGATTTAGGATTGATGCCTGTGCAGCAGCAGTAAGTCGTTGAGCAGTCCTCTCGTTCCTGAAGCATCATTAGTCATTAGTATTGGGGCGTGTTCTCCTGTGTACCTGCTGGCTGACTGGCTTCCCCTTGGAAACCTTTTTATCTTTACTGACAGTCTCTTTATCTGGGCCACCGCCCGGCTCCTGGACCACCACGCTCTAGTATGGACATAATATAGACAGGGGATGTGTTTTAACACAGCAGGAAATATGGCACCGAGTGTGCGTGTGTGGTGGGGGGGTGGAGGGGGGCGCTCATACAGACTGCTTAGTCCCTACAACTTGATATGAATGATGGGTATTCAACCAAACAGACATGTAAAAAATGTCAACAGACCTTTTTTGCAGCTCCTGGTTTGATCTTCTTGGCCTCTGCTTTGGGTTCTCCAAACCCATAGTCATCACTCTCTGGCTTGGCTTTGGACAAAGCTGGGGAGAACACAACAGCCATCAACAAACGGAACACCTCTCAACATAACATACAGAACGTTAGTAAGAAATACAGTGAGACCAACCTGGAGCAGCTTTTCCATTGGAGGCCTTAGATGTACCAGCTTTACCAGCAGGAGCCTCAGGCTTGGCTGGCATCACTGCTCGGGCCTTCTCTAGCATGCCAATCACCTGGTCCTTAGAGGAAGTCTGTGGGTAACAAAATGTTACTTCATTAGGTTAAATACAAGACTGAAGTCCTCAATTCTATGTCGTTCTACCGACCTTCAGTTTTCCAGTGGCCTTGTTCATCTTGTCGAAGCCCAGGTGCATCATGAACATGGGGAGGGCCTCCTGGGCCTTCTTCCTCACGTCTCCGTTCCGGTCTTCCAGGCAGCCATACAGCTGGGGCACACATAGCATCAGGTCTCCAGGCACCACACGCATGGTGGGCAGCTTCTCTGCCAGCCAGCCCAGTACCTGGCAAGGGGGGAGACAGTCAGCGGTAGAATGTGTGTCTATAGTCACTATTTGATTAAGTCTTCTCCTCCCGTCTGAGGAAACAGTCTTTACTTCCTCTCTGAGGAAGCGGTTTTGACTTCCCGTTTACCTCCTGTCTGAGGAAGCAGTCTTTACTTTCTGCTTACCTCCTGTCTGAGGAATGGGTTCTCCCTCTTCAGCTCCTCTGAGAGGTCCTCTCCCTCCAGCCACTCCTTCATCCCTGTCTGCTCTACCCACGCCTGCAGGGTCGCCATGGCAGCCGCACGCACATTGGTCTTCAAGGCAGGAGACAAAGTCAGCATCACACCAGGAACTGAGAAGAAGAGTGCTCAGCCTGCTCTGTGAGTGGCTCTACATGGTGGATGAGGCTGGATATGTGTGTGGTGACTGTACATGTCGGATAATGGGGTCGGAAGTCAGTACCTTGCTGTCTCCCAGGACAGTGATGATGGGCATGCCCAGACTCTTCACATGCTGCTTTAGACCAGGGCCCATCGCCGTGGCGATCTGTTGGAGGATGGTCAGTGTTTGCTGGACCTGAGGACAGACACACACACACACACAGGTGGTGTTAAACTATGGGTAGCAGCAGTGCTCTGACTGATTATTTGTGCTGTTTGTTTATGGGTAGCAGTTGAATGGAATAACAAAACAGGATTTGATGAGTAACAGTAGGAGAACAGACTCCTGTCTCACCAGGATCTTGTTGGAGTCGTTGAGGCGCCCCCTGAGGGCGAGGGACAGCTCTCCCAGGGGGGGCAGGATGAACTTGGCCTCCGAGATGACAGCCACCGCCTCGTCCAGACCCTCCTTCCGAATCTTCCAGTTCTTGTCACCGATCTTGGAAACCATGTCTGATGTGATCTTGTCACTGGTGGGGAGAAAAGCAGGGTTGCTGGGTTGTCACTGTGTGCTCTTTTCGCGTTGTAGACTTGTTGTCATATGAAATGTGACAACATCCTTGGGGATATAGCCTGTCAAAAGTATATACAGTGGATATAAAAAGTCTACAAACCCCTGTTAAAATGCCAGGTTTTTGTGGTGTAAAAAAATGGGACAAAGCTAAATCATGTCAGAACTTTGTTCACCTTTAATGTGACCTATAACGTGAACAATTTGATTGAAAAATAAGATTTACATCACAAAAAACAGGCATTTTAACAGGGTTGTGTATATCTACTGTAAGTAGATGTGTTAGATTGTTGAGGAGTTTACCTGATATCAGTCCTGGGGAGGAGATCCATGATGTCAACTGCTCCCCCCTCCTCCTCCTGCTGTTCGTCAGGCTCCTCCCCCACATCTTCTGCTCCTTTCTTGGTGCCTCTGAATGGGGCGGGGGTGGATTGGCCTTGCATCTGGGTGGGGAGGGGGTGGGTTAAACATAACCTGAACAAAACCTCACACGTATCGTATGCCACGAACCATCCGTCTGATCTGAACCTGACTTATTTACTTGACGTTTTCTACATTTCCCCAAGGAAGGTCAGTTAAGACATAGATACAGTAACATCCTGGCCAGTAGCCAGGGACAAAAGGCTTCCCATATGCACAGGAAAAGGACCACGTTACCTTTTCAAACTCGGCATCTATCTGTGCCAGCAGCGCAGGCTTCTCGTCCTCAAAGAACATACGGAGCGGAGCTCCCATGTAGAGGTACATGACCCCCAGCAGAGCAATGGCTGCCATCCTCACTGCTGGGTTGGTAGCCCCCAATGCTGTCTTCACATGGCTGATGAACCCCTTCACATTGATCCTAGGCAACATACACAATTTTGTATGTATTTAACTTAGACTTATTTGTTCCTAGGTGAGTGAATTAAGAACATTTCATATTTTGCAGTAATGGTCTGAGAAGTCAGGACACGATAAGGAATATCACTCTCATTTATGACTTGGTAAAAGATACAGGGTTCTGCAGTTGACACTGACCCAGCAAATCCAAATTCCTTCATGGCGTTGGCTAACCAGTTGAGGGCCTCAGCTTGGTTCTTAGGATTCTTCTGAGCGAAAGCCATAGACACCACCTGACACACACACAGCATTCTGATCTTTACACTTCTCACTCTAAATCATTAAATATTTTTCTTATTTGTTTCTCTAATCTAATCTCAACCTTATGTTGTATGTATTTAACCATCTTATAACCAACATCTAGGCCTACCTCCTCACAACAATATAAATTCCAAACAACAACACTGACATATCAACAAGCTTCCCAGTGTCAATTTATTCTGTTAAAAGTAAAAGATGAGAGAAGTCCATGCTAGATTGAGACAGTTGAGGACAAGTGGTAGTTGAACAACTGGAGGGATCTCAAATGAATGCATAGATGGATAGACCTCAGAGGCAGCATTGAATGCAGAAACCCCCCATTCCTCAACTAGTTCCTCCGTGTATTGTGTTAACAGTAGAGAGATGTGAGCCCCACCTGTTCAGCCGTCCAAGGCAGAGAGCAGGCCTCTCCGATAGCGGTCAGCCCCTCCTTGGCCTTACCCCCGCACTTCACATCCCCCACCTTGTCCACCAGGCCGTCCAGCACCACGGACGCCGACGTCTTGGAGAAGGAGCCTCTCTGGGCCACGAGGCCGACGATGTGCAGCTTCATCTGCATCACCTAGACACAGACACACACGTCAACCAGACCAGCAACTCTCCAACTGTACTCAAACTATGGTGAGCAGCAAAATAAAGAAATGCTTGTAAATATATGATTGTTTACCTGAAAGTTAGTCTCCTTCCATCCTGGCTTCTTGGCCAGCATCTTGACAAGAGCCTGACAAGGCATCTCAGCGCTGTCCATCTGCTCCACAGCCTAGGATTGAGACACAACACTCACAAAACCATCCTCCCAACACACACTGCTCCCATACACTGACACTAGACTCGAGAGGAGTCCTTGTAAGAGAGCAAAAGATAACCTGCTAAACAATCTCATAGACATGAACTGCCCCTACAGTCACAGTTCTGAGCGTGTTCCATGTTCATACGGTGCATGCTTTGGAGATGTGATATGCCTCTGATTTCCCCTATAGCTTGAGAAGGGATATGTGAGTGGGGGTGACGATAGGCATGGGCCGGTTACCGGTTTCAAGGTATACCGTGGTTTGAAAAAGTCCTGGTTTCAATACCTCTCAATTTTTTCGTTATACCGTTGCTGTGGTATGAGCAGTTTTTTTATGTCTCGTAAAAGAGTGAAAGTGCAGGAATCCCTCAGGTTTTACGCAGCGGAGAAAGTAATCCTCCGGTTGGTGCGAGCAAGCAGTCAGTCACCACCAGGTGTATAGAATAGCCGAAGGAGGTGCACCCCTGGAACCATTCCCTGCAGTATGGACTTTTTTCGGGTACCAGGAAATACAACTTGTAACACGTGTTTAAGAGTGGTTACTAGAGGAGGAAATACGTATGATATCCCATCTACAGGAGCACCACCCGTCACTATTTCAAAATTCAAGACAACGGTGTCTTGAAATGAACATTTGCAACCAGTTAAGAGTTAGTGTGTTTAGCACTGGTGAGAAACATTCAACAGTATTATTTGCATGCTACAAACTGAGGCAGATAACACGGCTAATTAAGTAGCTAGCATCAGCTAGTTTTATGTTACGTTACACTAGAGCCATGGAAAAATATATTTCTGGGGGAGAGCAGATTAGCCTACTAATTGTTTCTCACGGTTATCATGCCGTCAAAATCTGATACCGGCCCATGCCTAGGTGACAGTAATTCAAGAGTGACAGTATGCCTACTACTTCATCCTCCTAGTCTACCCCTCTGGTTCCCTGTGGGAGGGACAGATGCTTGTTACCCTCTGAAACTCCTCCATGCTGGCCAGGCGCTCCTTCCAGTTGGCACTGTCCAGCAGCTGCATGCAGGAGGCTGGGAGCACCACCGCTGACCTCTCCTCACACACCTCCAACTGGGACACACACAGAAAAAAAAAATGAATACAAGATGCGGCTCTGTCACTCGGGTATCAACAATGTGAAAATTAGAGCTGTCAAACGATTAAAATATTTAATCGCGATTAATGTCAGTTAACTCGCGATTAATCGCAATTAATCGCACATTTTTATCTATTCTAAATGTCCCTTGATTTCTTTTTCATCCATGATTTTTTCAAATTGTAATGCTCTTATCAACATGGAAAAGTGGTTCGGATTGCTTCGTGCATATGTTTTTTTAATTGAAAACAACATTGCAATCGCCTGGCTTTGACGAGCGGGCAGAGAATTCGCATCAGCTGTGTGGTTGGCCATCAAAATTGTATTTTAGACTCCACGACGTGCTGCGATGATAGCTCAGTTCACAACAACAGAACACACTGATGATTTTGGTCTTGTCAATGGAACCATTTGGCCACCTTTTAAAAGTAAACTTTCCATTCAGAATCTTATTGGCATCCATTTCGGCGTCTGGCGCTGGCAATGAACTCAAAACGTAACGTTAGCCTACTTCAAGAGAATGTCTAATATCCGTAAACGGGCTCTGCTACTACTCTTTAGCCGGCTCGCAAGCCCAACAAGTGTGTGTGGCGTGCCTGTTGTTTTGTTTCCGGTCTAGCTAGATCCGGTGCGGTATTGTAGTTTTTCTAACGTCAGTGGTTGTTGCAACAGAATGTAAAAAAACTAAAAAGTTTGCTAGGTCAAATAGAGCGTTAATCGCGTGATAAAAAAATTTACCGCCGTTAATTTCGGTTTGCGTAAACGCCGTTAATAACGCGTTTAACTGACAGCACTAGTGAAAATAAACAACCTCAGAACTCCATACTGACCGAAAGCTCAGTCTCTATCACCTCCTTGGTCTCCAAACCCTTCTTCCCTTTACCAGCAGGAGCAGACGCTGGTTTGCCTTTCTTAGGAGGCCCAGAAGACTGCAGCACAAGGAAGATAATCTTGTTTTTCAAAATAATATATTGAACACAATGAAAACGCACAATGCCAGCTACAGTATTTGACAGACAGAGTCTATTCAGGTAAAGCAGCCATCAGACTGACCTTGATGGCCACCGGGGCCTTCCTTGGGGGTCCAGAGGACCTGGATGGAGCCTCAGCAGGGGCAGGGGCCTTGGAGGCAGGCTTTTCTTTCTTCTCTGCCCCCACACCTCCTCCTGCCTTCTTCCCCCCGGGTAGCTCCACCTTATCAGCACATTCTTTTATCTGTTCACGTAGAAACAAGAGTGATGAGTGAGGGTTATGGATTGTTTAAGGCCCTGACTGGAAGTGGCCCTTGGAGTGGACTCGATGGTTGTCAGTCCCATCAGTTATAAATCAGTTTTACAAATGTCTATCACAATACAGCCAACATAGGCTACATGATGTTCTATAGACAACCTGGGCCTGACCCAGGTGATCTGAGCCTCACCTTGTCTAGTTTTAATTTATCTAGGTCAGTCAGGAAGGGGTTGACTGCTTTCTCCCCGACAACCCTCATAGCGGTGCCTAGAGCCTCAAATGCAGCGTCCCTCACCTCCGGGGCAGAATCATTCACTTGCTGAAAGGAACCAGAACAGACAGAGGGGTGAAACATTACACCCAAAGTTCATGTAAAAATCATTGACACTTCCTAGACACTGGATAATCCTGCTCCTGGACTAGCATTTACTGTTCTGACAAATCTCTTTAATCTGGGATTAGGGTGATTTAGGCCGAATCCCAATACTCTGTTTTACCCCAACCCCATAGCCCTTAGTTTACCTCTAGCCCTTCGCCCTCAAAACTAAGGGTAAGGGCTACATAGCCCTATGAAATGAGACACCACTTAGTTACAGTTACATATATAGATGTCTCCAAAGCAAGTAGTGTTGCTGCTAATGTTTAGTTAAAACTGTAGACATGCATGGAGTCCATTCAAGGCTAATCAGAGAAATGCGGGACTGTTGTGCAAATCAGCAATGTAACGGTAGCGTAGCAAACTAGCAATTTAATTTAATTAGGAACATAGTTGCAAATGCATGTGTACAGGAATGTGTAGAGCACAAAACAAGACTGTCAGTTTTTCAATTTTAAGCAATTATTTAAGACAAAAATATTACATTTATGGGACTCTGGATGATCTGTCCGCCATTGTTGCAGGTTGAGAAGGATTCACATACCCCTAGGTTTCAAGTAAGCTCCCGAAAACACTTGGTTTTAAGGGGTGTATACCCCTTTGTCTTAGCCCTAACCCTCAATAAAAAATTGTATGGGACACCACTTACTCCCACGTGAATGCGCAAAACTAAGGGCTTGGGGTAGGGGTAAAACAGAGTATTTGGATTCGGCCTTAATCCCTGTCCAGAAAGCTTGTCCAAAGGTAGCCTGGATCAGAAACCTATTTTATACCTTCAGTAATGCAGCGCAGAATGGCTTGAGAACGCTCTTTGGCAAGGTGGACGTGGTACAGTGCCGGAAACTTCTAGCCAGGAACAGAGAGGCTTGCTGTTTGATGGAGGGGTTCTTGTTATCCATCACACCCAGAATATCCTCGCTAAGATTCTGGAGGGTCGTCTAAAACACACCAACACATCACGGAATTTAGACGAGAAGCCTATAGTTGAACTTCCAAGTCAAAGTAGCTTTTGGAAAGCCATGCTATTGTTTTGCCACTTTTACACTTTATATCATAGATTTTAGGGATAAATGTTGAACAATCAGTAAAGCCGATGGTTTCAAATGTATTGAGATATCCACAGGTTGATAAAAAAATAATTCAAGAGTAAATAGCCCAAAGGAGTGATTGGAGGGGAGGATCTTCTCCAGTGTGAAGATCTGGATTTACCGTTAGGAACACTGCATCTATAGCTTCCTGCAGAGCTTGGACAACCTGAGGTTTCTTCTCTTTGAACTTCTCGAGGATAGTTGGCACCACCTGTGAACACAGAGCAGAGGATAAGATCCACATGCACTGCCCCTGTCACCATCTCAACTGTGATGAGATGCCTCAAGTAGGACATCTAAAAAATAAATCTAAAAAAGGTTGTGTGTATGACTTTGGCATGAGTCAGAGTGCAATGACATGCTTCCAGTGCATCAAGGTTAACTCACTATTCCGGCGTACGTTCCAAACTTCTTGCGTAGTCCAGCGGCTAATCCAGCCAAACATTTGGCAGCCAGGGTGACCAGCATGACGTTGGCATCCTTACCCACCACCTGAACAACAACCAGAGAGTTCACAATGCCACCAACATTGACCAGGGCTTTTAGCAGCCCTCAATAAATAATTACAACAGCACCAAATTGATCTGAAGATATTGAAGGAGACTGTTCACTGCACTAGATCCCTGCTGTGACACTTTCCTAGATGCATTTCGGCAATATTCTCTACCTTTTTTAGTGCTCGGACCAAGTCCCCAAAATCCCCATTCTCCAGTTTAGGATTCTTCACCAGGGTCTCCACCGCTTCCAACACCTCCTTCCTCTCCTGCCACTTTTTGGCCTCCTGTTGACCAATCAGAGATTGTTTCATGTCATGTGGACTCCACAGATATCAATATATGTGACAATTCATTTGTAACAATCATCATTGTCTTGAAAGAGCCTAAAATCGTATGTGTATGTGAATGAATCACATTCAAAATACAGAACACTGTCTGTAAATGAAGGCCACAGCAGGAAACTTTGACCCCAAACTTACTATTTTATCATAGAAGTCTTTAGGTATTTTGGACAGGATCTCCACAGGCTCCAGGAGCTCATAGGGATCGACCTGTACTGCTGGCTCGCCGTCATCGTCATCTCCATCCACCTCATCCCCCCGGGAAGCTTGCTGCTGTTCAAACTTGGCCTTCAGGTCCTGCTGGGAGCGTAAGAAGCGGCTCTGCTTGGGGGCGGAGGTTGGCAGCTTCACCCACTCCTCCTCCAACTCCTTCAGCTGGGAGGGGAACACAGGTCAGGCTCAGACCCCCACAGTGGTTTTGATTATCACAGGACAGGCCAGACATTAGGGTCAAGGGTTTGCGGCAGCAGAGTAGCTGGAACCCAAGGTTTCCAGCTGCATTTTTCACCGCCCCCCGTCTGACGGCAAACCCCACCCTACCACCTTGACTAACACATTTTCCGCGGGAAATCCTGGAACCTATCATCATGGTTTGCAGTGGTACATGGTCACTCAGACTTGTAGGACCCTTTTTACACCACCACTAGTAGAGATCTTCACTCACCTGTACAGAGTTAATGTTCTGGAGGGGGGGACGCAGGGCATCCCGGATCCATCTGTAAATCTCGACGGCTAACAATTTGGCCTCGTCTCGAACTGCCTTCTCTCGAGACTCAAACTGCTTTGGCAACACTTTCACCACAGGCTTCAGAGTGATTATCTTGGAGCCAAACTCACTGAAAAGGGTTGTACAAGATATCAACATTTCAGATCAGTTTGGCATAGCCCACATAAATAATTCTAATAAAACACAGAAAGGTAAGCAAGTACTTTCTGGAATCTGTTGCCTACTCAGCATTGCGTCATTTAGTCCAGACAAGCCATTGCATCATTAAAGCCAAGGATGTTTACTCACTTAAGTCCCTTCCTTAATGTTTCAATGCACGATACAATAATCTTAGGGTTTTTGTTGTCGAGGCCTTTCAGTAGCTCGTCCTGGACCGCCTCAGCCTTCTCCATCTCTATGTACATGAGGCAGATGTCCATGCCCAGCTCCTTGGCTCGTGCCTTAGGCTGGTTGAACACCTTTGTGACCACTCCAGAGACCACCTCCCCCGTGGTTCTGCAAACACAAGGACAGTTCCAAGGGTAAAACTAACTGATTTAATATTGATAACTTAAAGGTCACAATGTTTGCGCTGTGTGACTGCCTACAAAGTCTAAAGTAATCCAATCCCAAGAAGGTTGTGTAAGTGTAGATCCAATGAGATCAATCAAGAATCAAGTCGATAGATGTACAAAACACTATGCTCTAGAGCATCTGAAAACTAGCTATTGTCCTAGTATGGATGGAAACCTAATGAACAGCTAAGGACGCATGCTGAGACCTTCCAACACCAGATGCAACAGCAGTATTTCCCACACATTCGTGGCAGTGCGCCCCAGAATCAACACCAGCTGCCACATATAGCGTTTCGTTTATGTTTATATATATATAGTATTTGTAAGTGATTACAAATTGAATCGTGACCCCAACAATCGATTCTAATTGAATCGTGAGGTACCAAAAGATTCCCACCCCTAATGAATAGGCTGGTTTTTAAGGGCTTGTAAGCGAGACTCACTTGGCAGCCACATGGGCACGCTTAATGTAAGCCAGCGCTGCCTCCAGGCCCTTGAGTTGGGCTATGGCATTGGAGTCGGTCACAAACTTCTTGATGAGGCCCAGGTACTTCCCCCACTCTGGGCTCTTCTCGTCCTCAATCCTTTGAAACAGTTTCAGGGACTCTTCATACCCGTTCAGTCTGGCCTTCCATAGCTGGGGGGAATGTCAAGGGAACTATCAGCATTGAGATGTGGATCAAAGTACACAGGAGACAACAGACTGTTCTGGCCCTGACCTAGATGTAGACGACGGTTGGCAAGGGAACCTGTGTTCTTCAAAACAATCTTTTTTACGTTACAATGTGATGCAGTGCTTGATCATTAGTTTCAAGTAAGTATGATCCTTTGTGACAGAGAAGGATTGTTATATTGAGCTTCACTGCATAGTTAGGCTAGACAGCCAAACGTGCCCCTTTAGATAGAAAGAACCAATGCAGGAGTGTTCTTGCGTTGCTCTGTAAAATACTTTAGCATGTCTGATTAAAATACATAACATCAATATCTTAAGTCATCCTGGTACAAACTAGTTGGACTAGCATGGATGTACAGCTATGCATAGGCCTATTGAATACAGCAGGGATGTGAATTACAGAAGACAGGTAGGTTTGGCAACAAACACTATAGAGCAGGGATGTGTAATACTGCCATCGACAATTGGCTACGATGGTTTGTAAGCCGAGATGTGATTTGGGAAAGCAGCATTCACCTTGTGTTCACATTTCTGGTCGATGGGCAACTTTATCCACTCACTGTCGTCACCCATGGTGCCTTCTGGTGGGTTTCTCTTTAGCCAAGATATCTAGAATGAAAACATTTTAATTAGCTGAATATCAAAGTCCAAGCTAGCTTGATCAACAGCTGTGGGTGTTCATTCGCTGTGTTTTGTTTAGTCAGATAAGAATGGTACTATACACACACAACAATCAAAAGGATATAAAATTGAATATTTTCATTTGGAAGATGACTGAAAAAACATATAGTATAGTAGCCTAAATAAAAGGTTGAGTTCCAATTTGTTGCCAGGTGGTGATCATAATGTTATGGTACATTCAACAAGCATCCAAACATAAGAATTTTCCTCTACCAATACAATATACCATGTAAACTAATAGCAAATAAAGGAGGCCAAAAATACTGAGCATACCCCTTCCTGATCAAGCTCAACATTGTGCCCCAAAACAACCACAAATAAAGTAGCTTTAAGGTAAAGGATGAGAGACTATTAGAGCTGCAGGGTATTGTATAGGCTCTCTCTGTACTGCATGTGTGTCTCTGTATTGTTTGTGTTGAAGACAAACATGTGATTCTCTCTGTCGTTTCAGATTACATATTGATCCATTGTAGCGGAATACATAGCTTTAACTCTACATTCCATCCATCCTACATGCATAGCTAAACTATTTAGCCATTTAACCATTATATACTATGGCTTAGAAGATAAGATAACATGTTTAGCTAGCTGTGTAGGGATCAGTTGTTTGAACGTTTTATCCATGGACACGTTGACTGTGTCCAAGCTGAGACCAAAACTGCGACACCACCCTTCTCAATCACCTTATTTACATGCTTAGCTAACTAGCAAGATGACTAAAAAGATAATGACTAACACCTACAAAATGTACAGTAGCCCAAATT
The DNA here is from genome assembly GCF_021917145.1 of Hypomesus transpacificus. Lineage (NCBI taxonomy): Eukaryota > Metazoa > Chordata > Actinopteri > Osmeriformes > Osmeridae > Hypomesus > Hypomesus transpacificus. Next base: position 4,088,245 of record NC_061073.1, read on the forward strand.
CTCTGCAACTATGGCTAATAGTGATACGGAAAATATTGAGTTATAGAGAGCATCTGTACGGCGCTGTCTTTCTTGGCTGTGTCGTGGCTGGTTCAGTGGTTGTTGTTTCTGGGTGTGCTGGCTTAGCTCAAGCTAACATCGGCTGACAAGATCGTTGTGCTAACATCAGTGTGGGTAGCAACGACAGGCAAAGCTATGCCTGCTACTACTAACAACTAGCTGGTGCTAGCTAAACCAGCAAATTGGCCGGTGTGGTTTGGTAGCTAAACCCAGTGATGGTTTTAACATAAATGCTGACCAATACACTGTACACAGGGTAATACTGCTCGAAAGATACAAGGAACAAAACCATACGCAAGCCAGCATACAGAAAATAGAACACCCACAATTGTTTGGTACAAGCTAGGCTAACAAACGGCAGCTGGATGGCGGGCTACGATGGCTAAGCTAGCTATAGAGCTATATCATTTGCAACAGGCCTAGAAAAAAACGCAGCACTGACTGTGCAAGCTATGTAGGTGAACATTGTGCAGTGTGACCGTCAACAGGGCTTGCATTATGTAAGCAGTAATAAAACAGTACAAAACGTTGAATTACCTGTTAGTCTATCTTGAGGCAAAGAGATGTTGGCTTGCTAGCTATTTAGATGCAACCGATGTTCGTTCATCATAGTCTGTGTAGCTAATTTGAAACGCCTCCAAGGGCGGAGAGTTTAAGAGGGAGAGGCCATGAGAAAATGGGCGCTACCTCAAGCCCTACTACGTCATGTCTGTCAAATGTTCAGATTCTAGACTAGAGTATCCTACTGTGCATGAAATATTTATGTTGTTTTGGAACCAGAAAATGAAACAGTTCTTAATTTTTTTATAAATATGCTCACTTGAGAGAGTAATAGTTAATTAGATAATGAGTGTGTGTGTGTGTGTGTATGTATGTGTGTGTGGGTAGTGCATAGAGCATTTGTAAAACATTGTCCTGTTGGTGCGGTTGTTGTTAGTTTTGCGTTGTCTCTAGTAAAGGGAAACCCCGCCCGCATAGGATACGCCGGTTTACAAAACAGGGTTACCCGTACGAGTTGTCAGCATCCACTGTCACCATGGAAGCATAATGTGAAGTCGACTGCAAAATGGTAGCTCTAGCTAGAGCTATAGGTACTATAGAATTGAAGTAACACCAGATCGTTAGCTAGCTCCAGAAACGTATGATTTTGAAAATACCGATACTAATATGTGCACAAAAATGAATCGATTCAATCCGGCTCTTTCAGTGGACGAATACCTTGGTAAGTGTGTAGAGTAAGTGTTCGTATGGTGTTGCTTTGATGAGTTATGCTAGTGCAACTGTACTGTACTTACAGATAGCCTAGCTGCAGAAAGAGACAAAGTATAAAGCTATAAGCGGAATATATTTAGCCTATGCACAAATGCAAGCTTAACCAGCCAGTCAGTCAATTTAAGCCTCGAAGCAGCTCCGCTATGCTTGAGTTTCAATGTTATTTTTTAAACCTTGTGGTTCGCCCATATAGTACCTCCCCGCCTTTAACCTCATCACATTTCCAATTCCATCCATGCAGGCGAGACGAATGTGCTTTTCTACCTAAATGATGCAGTGACTCAACTACTGGAACACAAGGAGGAATACATCCAGTTTGGCGTGGTTCGGTACTTTGCTGAGTAGTAAGTCAACTTCAGGATTTTGCTGAAGTACAGTTGCCACAGCAAGGCAGGTGAATTAATATGGGTCAGTTAACTAGAAAGTGCCCCAAACCATCAAAAGAACCAAATTGCAACCAAGACTTCTGGTCTATCAGAACCCATCCTTGCTTCTTCACTTTGGCAATAATAAAAAGGGTGTTGAATAACATTTACATTTAGTCATTTAGCAGACGCTGTTATCCAGAGCTACTCACAGTACGTACAGGGACATTCTCCCGAGGCAAGTAGGGTGACGTGCCTTGCCCAAGGACACAATTTCATTTGGCATAGCCGGGAATCGAAGTAGCGACCTTCTGATTACTAGCCCGATTCCCTAACCGCTCAGCCATCTGACTCCAAAGTTCAGATGTGTTTTCTTTGCTGTTTCTGTGAGAATCTGACAATGTGGTTGTGTTTCCTGTGTGCCCAGCTTTAGCAGTGTGAAGAATGGCAACCATGTCCTCTTCAGGGAGTTCAGTTACATCAAGGCCACACCTCATAACAGGGCCTCCTTCATCCGAGTCTTCTGGAGGTGCTACAGGCAGATTGGGAAGAACGGAGGTAGGCCTAATGTCTTTCCGTCAATCCATTTGTCCATATGTCTGTCCATCTGTTCATCCATCTGTCTATCCTCTCTGTGCCTGTGTGGTTCAGCATATGTCTATGATTTGTTTGTGCACATGAATGTATGTCTATATGTGTTCATCTTAGTGCTAATTTCAATTTTCTGATATTCTATTCTATTATGTACTGGGTGTTTCCCTGCTTTCCCAGACCTCCTGGCCATGCTAGAGTATAGTTCCCTGCTGCAGCTCCTTTGTCCAGACTTCCCACTGGAGATGGTTCAGAATGCAGCCAGGTCAGTTGTGGTATTTGTCTTATTACCTCATAAACATATTAGGATAATTAGTCGTCACTCATATTCCTTGATATAATCCATTCTACTAGGATTGTTCTGATGGAAGATGCCATGGACTGCCTGCTGTCCTTTTCCGACTTCCTCTACTCATTCCAACTGCAGTTCTACTTTGAGGGTAAGCCACCATTTCTAGGGATTCTTGCTTGTCCCAAATAAATCCCTTGTCCCTATGGATATCTAAAGGTATTGCATACATCATTACTATTCACCCCTGAAAGGGCAGATCCCCTGATAGATACATACATGTACCTTCCATTTACAGAGTTCCTGGAGAGTGTTTCCATGATCTACCAGGACCTGCTGTCAGGCAAGAGCCCCAACACAGTCATCGTTCCCACCTCCACCTCAGTGGAGCAGCTCCACACGGTGGCGGCTGAGGAGGACGACACCCAGGAGGGGGTGGATTCCTGTCTGTTTGGGGATTGCATTGAGGGCCTCTGCGAGAGGTTCAAACACAGGTAACAACAGTGTAATATTTGTAAGGTTTTTCACCCCCGTCACACAGACACTAGCCCAACTCACTATACCTGTATGGTGATCTGAAGGGTATAGACACATGGTAGCTTTGTGACCAACTGGCTCTAGCTCCAATGCTGTTAGTGTTACTCCAAACCCCTGATAGGTTAGGGGCTGGTAGGTGACTAGTGTTTGGTGTGTAACCAAAGAGCCTTCAGTTGTGGAACTTGTGTGCTCCTGTCCAGCCACCCCTCCACCCCGGCCATCAGAGAGGTCCTGGAGCAGAGCCAGAAAGTCTCATTCTACAGCTTCCTCATGGCTCTGGCAAGGCATGAAGGCATCAACCAGGATATTGGTAAGACATCATACATACTATAGCTAGATATTTACTGAGTATCTAATGTTTATCAATCTTATGACTAAGCCATGTTTGGGGTGTGAAACGTGTCTTATATTTGTCATAAGCTGCGTTTCCACTACAGGAACCTTTCTCCATAACTCAGGGAGCAAAAGGCAGTAACAAAATAAGAAGTACTCCCCAAAATAAAGGATACTCTTGCAGAACTGAACATTTATGATTGGTTTAGTGCTCGCAGTAGCATTACATTTTTTAAACAATTTTTCAAGCTCCAATTTACATTCTGCAGCCGCACATTTGAACATCATGGAGAATAGAAGAACATGCGATAGATCAACAAAGTCTGAAACAGTGCTGAGAGAAGCTAAAGCAAGCTTTAGCTAAAGCAATATTATAAGAAAGTCAAGGACTACATTACATTACATTTCAAGGACTACACAAATAGAAGTGGCTCTGTCTGGTGGACCAACTGGTGGTTTGACTTCTTTGATACAGTGTGGTGCGCACACTAGCGTACTCAGGGGCGGATTTACCCATTAGGCAAAGTAGGCAACCGCCTGGGGCCCCCAGCTGCCAGGGGGCCCCTTGAAAGACTCCATAAAAATACTATATGATCAATAATAACTATAATAATAATACAAATCAATTAAAAGTCAAAACCTTCACCAAAAGTATCAACAAAGTACCAACAGAGCGTTTATTTTATTTGTGTCAACACAGGCTTCCCCTCCCACCCCGACTATTCCATAGATTCCAGCAACTGCACAGCAAAGCACGTCATTTCAGTTGGTTAATATGAGACAGTAGAAGAGTTAAGTGAATGCAAAAAACAATTTGCTAAATGAAACAACTACCCGAGTGGAGCACAAAAGAGAAAGACAAAAGACGAGGGTAAACAAGTAGCTAGTTGCCAAACTGAAACTACTGAAGGAAACTTTATTTTTCTCTCCACTGGTATCCAATGATGCGGCAGCTAGCACAAGTGCTGCTCAGTGAAGTTTTGCTAGCAACAGCAGCTGTAGGCTAGCTTGCTCGTTGCACAATTTATCGGGGTCAGCTTCTCCACGCAGGTCTCTATACTGAGACCACATTTGGCATTGTTACTGACAATGATCGCTTCCAGCAAACTTTTTTTGAATTAGCCATTTCCACCTTAATAAATGTCAAGCTTATTTACGTTTTGGGCGGCATATTTTCAGTCAGCAGATGGTATTCTTTGAATCGCGATTCCATCTGAAATACTTTCGGTGACAATGTTGTACAATAGCTTGCTTCAAAGGGGGTTCTTACTGAATTAATGCCATATGAGTAGGCTACATGCTTGAAAATATTGCTAGACGGGAAAAACTTAAGGTGTCATAGAGGTTAGCACCTTTTTACACCGGATTGCCCAATATCTTCGTTTGATCCAACTTGTCAACTGAGGCTGCTATGGCTTATCAATATTCCCTCTTGCAGGGGAAATGAAAAGACAACCGTTTCATTCTACACTTCACTCTTTGTAGTTTGAATTGTAAATGAGCAGCAACAAATGTATGCTTTTAAATCTATGCAACCTCCATAAATAGTATATGCATACGCATTTTTATATAAAATATACAGAAATATCAGTTGTAAAAATGACAGTTAATAAATGGACCCTTCTACAAACGACGCTAGCAAGCACACCCTACAATATCATTTCTCTAAAAATTGTACCCTCTCTAGTTATTATTATTATTATATTAATAATTATTACATGGATTGAAACGAGTGAGAATAGGAGTTAAGGGGGCCCCATGCCTGTCTTCGCCTGGGGCCCCCAAATCACTAAATCCGCCACTGAGCGTACTCATTTACCTAATCTTCTGAGGAAAGTTCCTGTGGTGGAAATGCAACTAACAATGGGCTGAAGGAACCTTCTAGTTCCTTTAAAAGTATTTCTGAGGAGGACAAGTTCTGGTGAGTTGAGGTGGAAAAGTGGCTTTAGTGGATGTGAGATGTTTTTATCATACTATTCAGTGTTGATAATTAGACCTGATGTTTTTACCCAGGCACTCTGCCCAACAAGGCTGAGCTGCTCATTGACCCAGAAATGGACCAGGAGGTGGAGAAGCTGTGAGTCTTCTGGGAGGCAGCATACTCTAGTCCTCTATCTATCCAGACATGTTATACTGGATTGTATTTATAGAGGGGTTTTCAAGAGGCAATTACAAAGTAATTCACGTTAAATTAAGATTAACCCCCCCCCCCTTCCCTCCAGGATCTCCCAGGTCGCCATCAGCCCCACTTCCAACAGCAGCAGCAGTGCTCCGGGGCTGAAGGAGCCCCCCAGGAAGGCCTCCCCTCGTAAGTCCCTGCACCACCGCAAGAGGATTGAGATGGAGAGCGATGGCTCCACAGAGGAGACTGACTCCTCGGAGAACTGACTCCCTCATCCCTGGACCTCCTCCACCTTTGACTTCTACCAATCCCTGTCCCCACCCCTGACCTCCTGTATCTTAGACCCCTCTGCTGAACCCTAACTTCTAACCTAGACCTATAGACCAAGAGCATGCTAAGTCACACTCACTGGGTATTTTGCTGTGGCCTACAGTCACACTGCATATCATCTGTAGAGCTTGACTACTGTCTGGAGCTGGTAATGTAACCTGTAGAGAGAAACCAGATAAAAACTCTCCACATCTTCATCATAGGGATATGATACTCAAGTGTTTACACATATATTAATGTAAATAAAAATGCAGTTAATGTTTTTGTAAATAAGAATATTAGCTATCTTATTCCAGCTGTCTGTGTGTTCAAGTGTTATGAAAAATAATGTTCCTATAAAATCCTATCCAAATTAAATATGTATCAATTGATCTGATATGTGACCTTCATCAATGAAAGTGATTATAGCTGACTGTTGTGATTGCAGCCATCATTGACGGAGGGGAGACATGTGAGAGAGGACTGAGGCAGCCCTAGGGTTTATTTAGATTGGATCATCCTGTTCTCTACATCACTACACACTGGTATCATGCGACAAATCTTACAGGCTGAATTCAAACCCAAGGAACACATCTTGACAAACATACATCTATACATGACGACTCACTCTTGCACTTTCAGCGAACTAATCAAAATAATAAGGGAACACTTTGTACAGTCGTCACAATAAATAGAAAATAGGCACAACTCGCAGCTGCGGCAATTGATTTAGCGAACACCGTCTCTCATGTGTTGGAGAGTCAAGGAAAGGAAGAAAAAGCTGAATGATTCATACACCATATCCCTCGGCAGATTGGACTTCATACAGTAATTTAATTCCATACAACACGCACCATTCACGCTAAACACATGATATAAGGTCACGTATGAGTATGTTACAACACCATGAATGATTTAGTCATGTACATGATGTGTACATATAGTTAATATACATCATGTGCATTAATATTATCAAAATGGCATTAATATGCAATTACATGTTTGTTACAGGTGTGTAAGCATAATAGTATAAGATGAAGATTTCTTTAGGATGGAATGTGTCACGTATTTCTTTAGATTGTCATTTTTAAAGTTTAAAACACTTATTTTAAGACACAGGTCTTACACACATATTCAGAGTGATGGATCTTGAATTAAAAAAATAAAGAAACATTTGTATAATACTAGCATTGAGATATATCTTTCTTTCTGAAAATTGACTGCTCTTCCCAGTTGCTACATTCGTTTCACTAGGCATATGGCAAGAAATAGTACATTTAAATTTTTGGTTCAGAAGAAAAAAGATAAGGTGCCAAGCGTGTTAATGATGTGTGGATGCATAAGATTAGATTGAAACATTCCAATCCAAAGTAAACACAGCCAAACCTGAATCTGCTCCAAAATTCTGTGAATATCAAGAACATTATTTTGGCCAGTAAACATTTAAAAGGAAAACACGTATGTTTTGTTGTGGTATTTGACAGGTAATGTTTTTAGTTCGTCTTGATATCTCTCATATTAGATATACTTCTCAGCTGATGCTTACTACAATGATACAGCCTTATAGATCTTTATTACAAATAACAAACTGTAAATATCAATTTTTATGAAACAGCCAAAACAAAACGTTTCCATTCAACTCTACTGTAAATTTACAAACCCCACCATGCAAGTTGTTTGATGACAATTCTTTGGCTGTATTTAGGTCTTGAAATTATTCTAAGAAGATGTCCTCAGTAGGGCAAGAGTAGCCCATGTGTTCTTTATAGTACTGCTTGAAGGCTCTCCTGTATACACACAGAGAGAGGACAGGTCAGGAAATGCAGGCAGGTAATTGTTCTCATGCACATACAGTCTGCATGATCATCAATATTGCTGTATTAGTCAAAAAATCTGGTAACATGATGAAGGGAACAAGCAGAGCTGAGAGGAGAGGATGAGAAGAGAGGAGTGAAGGAGAGAAGAAGGGGACAAGAGAGGTGGAGAGAAGAGGATGTGAGAAATGAGAGAGGGAGGTGAAAAGATTGTGAAAAGAGGACAACGCGATGAAAGACAAGAAGAAGAGAGAGGTGTCTGTCATCTCACCCAACAGACTCAGCCAGTGGTATTGAGGAGTCTTCAGACATGACTACATGGCAGGCAAACTTCTGATGGTCGGGGTGTTTGGTGATGAACCCAAAGTACCTGAAATCAGAGAGGAGGACTTTATACTTTCTGCACTGTCATCTATGGGACTGAGTTCCTGGATATAAACATGACGTTCTTTGTTGAAAGCCCTGAGGTCGGCGTTATTAGAGTCCAGGAAACAGAGCCTCAGCTCAGCTCCTCTTCCTGCCGAGCACCGACTGCAGACCAATCACTCTTTAGATGTTACAGCTGTACACTAATTACTTTTTAGCTGTTGCAGCTGTCGACTGTAGAATTCTTTTTCAGCCGTTCTAGTTGTAAGCCAATCACTCTTCAGCTGTCACAGCTGTAGACCAATCACTCACTTGTTATGTTTCGGGTGACAGCCACAGAAGGAGATGTTCTTCAGCTGGAAGAAGTGAAAGCATTTGTCCCCCTGTCAAAACAGAGCGAGAGAGGGAGGGGTTGGAGAGCAGGAAAGAGAGTGACAAAAGAAGAATCAGAAGGAGGAGGTGAGACAGTGAGAGAGGGAAAACAAGACAAGAGACAAAGGGCTCGAAAAGATTGAGTTGTATGATGAAGTAAAACAACCTTCTGCCAACAACTCTCTGTTTGACTTTCTCCCTGTAGTTGAACCCATGATGGACCTTCAGAACCTGCATACTGTGTTGATCACACAGCTTATTAGAATCATGTTTCTGAACAGCTGCTGGATGTGCCTGCATGACCAGTCCCCTGTGATGGCCGCCTGTTCAGGGTCAAGAGGCAGCAGGGAGCAGAACTGCCAGACTGCTGGGCGACTTTACTTTCTCCGCTCTCTCATTGTAAGCCAGTCCAATGGTCATTGCTGGGATCACAAATAACTGGGCGGGATTACCCACTTCAGGACTCAGTATCGTTATGCAAGGCAACTGTGGTTATATCACTGAATGACCGCAACTATCCCACAAGTCCACAAGAGGGTGATACGACCCTCTCCAGAGAGCTGCAGCAGGAGACTGGAACTGTCTCAGTAAAATCTGCTGGTCTTTCAGTAGAGCTCCCCTAACCATATACATACAGTAGAGGGAGTAGGCTCGTGTTCTGTAGCTCCTATGTTTACTAGAGTACATGGATGTTTAACAGCCTATGTATAAAGAGACAGAAAGATTAAACCTTTTTTCTCAGATGTAACCATGGCAGGAAAAGGTCCATATTGCGACCACAGTAAAGTACAAGCGTGTTATAAAAGCCAATAAAAACCTACTCTTTCTGAGGTCTTGCACTCATCTTGCACGATGATCTTAACCCCCTTCAAGCTGATCTCCACCACACATGCAGAGGGAGGCTGCATAGACATCCGCCTGTTGGCAGCAATCTGGCAGCCAAACAACAACAGCAGCAAAATTATTGTTGCAGATTCTTGCCTTGTTATTTCACAACAAACAATCCAGGCTTAGAGAGTTTAGAAGTAGCTCTACTGCCAAATCTAAATCCTGGAGATTCTACACAAAAACAAGGCTTTAGAAAACATTCTTAAAGGCAGCGTATAGTTCTACTGATCTGATAACAGAGGTGATGTGTGGGGTTACCCCAGCATTGCAGCAGGGGCTGGGTGTCTACCTTTTGCATTGCAGCACAGAGAACATCGTTGCCTTTATGGTAGGGCACCTGGACACTGCCCAGGAAACGTACCCTGAACCGGTCTGTCACATCACCTGGAGACCCTGGCACACAGAGCACACACAACGTCAGGACATGTACACAGATCACACACACCATCGGGACACTAACTAACACATAGCACATGCAACATCTGGATATTCCATCTGGCCACTGTTACTTTTAACTGCCCCTATCTGTAAGAACCAACTAATGCACCGAAGTCTTGATTTACTTGTTTATGGATTAATTGACTGACTCATTGGTATAAGTAATTTGCTTGTTGGTTGGTTCATGTGCTAGTTAGTAGGTTGATTGGTTTGTTGGTTTACCTACTGAGTGTGTTAGTTATTTGGTGAATGAACAAATAGGTGCTGTGTATGCGTGATTACAGCTTGTTAGTTGGTTGGTTCATGTAGTGAGGTACCTTTGAGGTGTTCCTGGTTGACCTTGGCAGCGTAGTAGGCAGGAAAGATGCCGCTGGCGCCCGTCCTCATGTTGTAGGCCTGACACCACAGGTCCTCAGCCTGCTCCCCAATCAGCAGGGGGTCATCCCTCTCCAGCTCCAGCTCATCTTCATGACGTGGCACAAACCTGGCAACCACCACACACAGGTTTCAAACCGCATCTCAGTGGGGGAGTCCAGAGAAACAATAATGAGGGTTATGTGGAGATCAGATGTTAACTCTGGTGACAGTGATCCCAGGCCCCACAGGAGAGTGTGTGGTTATCGGAAGGTCAGGGATCAGTCTGAGAGGGTGAGTAGAGCAGGGGCTGACCTGAACACAGCTCTGTGGCTCTGCTCTCTCTCCACTCCGTCTAAAACACAGGAGAACAGGCCAAAGGACTCTGTACCTGCAGACAAGACAGCAGGTGTTATGTAAATTACATGATAGGTGCAGTGGTAGCACTGTAGGTCTATTGTACTACATCATACATCACAAAACACCTTGTTTGTGCATCAGTTGAGTGAGAGGGGCATTTTAAGTTAGTTTCTTCTGAGACTTTTCACAAACCTTAATGCATCACATTATAACACTTTTTGTTTATGTATTATGACAATGAGACACTAAACCCTTAGATCATAAACTTCACAACTTCATTTGTTACAATTCACCTCATAGTCAGAAGAACTGTTTAAAAGAAAATATGTTTGTAAAACAATATCTTTTGTTGATTGCAGCAAGAAGGCCCCGCCCCCACGACACTCACCCGCTCTGCGACGGTGTCCGTTCACAAACACGTTAAGGAACTTGCGCGAGTGTGGCGCGCCTAGGGACTCAGAAGACGACGGGGCCTTGGAGAGGTGTGAGGATGTTGAAGTTGACGAGTCTCTCTTCATCCTATGGCGCCCCTCCTCGTTGTGTTCATCCTCGTCCTCATTGGCTGACTCGTACACGGTCTCGCCGTCGCTGTCGTCGCCGCCGTCGCTGTAGCTATGGTAGCACTGCTTCAGGCTGACCAGCTCCAGCTGGGCATGCTCGTCTACCACCAGAGTGTACTTGACTGAGTCATAAGAGAGGCCTGCATTGGCCTCACAGCTGCTGCTCTGGCCAGTCCTCAGAGCCCCACCAGAACCTCCCTCTCGACCAGGCTTGGTATGTTCCTGCCTGCCCTCAGAGGCAGTGAGGCAGCCCGAGGAGGTCTCACCACCAGGGGGAGGCACAGGGGGGTACACCTCCTCCTCTTCCTCGCTGATGGAGGGGTTGGTCCGGTCAGGGAGGGAGGGGTGGGGGTGTTGTGAGGGGCCCTCCGTGTCAGAGCTGATGGACATGCGGTTTCCCTCGCTGGACATGGACAGGAAGGGCCTGTCTGGGTCCTTCTGGACTGGGGTCAAGTAGATCTCGTCTGTGGGCTCCGGGGGCTGCTGTTCCAGGCTGGCCCTGCGGCCGTATGCCTCCTCCCTCACCCCAGCTCCCTCCCTCATTCCTGCTCCCGCTGCCCTGCGCTGGCTACGTTGGGTGGATGAGGGTCGATGAGGGGCAGTGGTGTTCTGGTCCCGCGGCCCGCTCTGTGTGTCTGCAGCTACACCTCTGGTGGTCCGGCTGTGAGAAGACGCTGTTCCTCTGAGCTTGGAGGCTGAACTGCTGCTAAGCTGGACTTCACCCTCCGTCTGCTGGACATGGCCCTGAGTGGGCGTCAGATCTCCTTAGAACACACACACACGGCCAAACACAAACGTGCAAGCAAAACAAAAGATTATTTATTAGGTGAATATGCCCATTGTCTCCAGGATCATGGAAGTGATTAGTGTATTTCCTGCATTCTTCTCTTGACTGCTTAGAAGGTAATTAACTGATTCCCATGGTCAGTGACAACAACATACACAGATTGTTCAGACTGTGAATCATTGTGAATGCATGTAAATGCTGACACAAAAACACACACACCACACACACAGACACACATCCCCTTCTCACACACACACACACAGACACACCTGTGATGTGTGGAGATGAGGAGTTTGACTCCTTCCAGGTGTCCTTTTTTCCAAATGAGTTGTTGTTAATTGTGTCCTGGACAGAAGGGGAGAGAAAAAAGATAGGACAGGTGGAACAAGATTTAATTATTTGTTTATTAATATGGCATGGTTCTTTAAAAGCGTATAACTTTTTGATGTATCTTTCTAAAGGGAAAAGGAGACCCACACACACACTGTCAGTGCTCCGGTTGACTATCCGGGTGTATGTGTGTGTGCGTGTCTGTGTTACTGTTGCTTTGTTTACAGGTTCCATGTGCCTCCTAGCCCCACCAGACCCCCCCCCCCCCCGCCCCCCCCCCCCCCCTCCCAACTCCCCTGACATCAATTTGTTTCTCATCAGCTTCAACTCTTCTTCATTATATCCTGTACTATATCCTGTCTCTCTGATGCTAGCTAGATTCTTGTGCCTGTCGCGCCAGCTCTGGATGTCTTTGTTTGCCTATTACTATTTTACTTGTTATTGACCCAGGGCCTGCTTTCTGTTTTGTGATTTGAGAGATAAGAAATTCCACCCTGTTGGTCTATCTGCATTTGAGTCCTTCTCTCCTATCTTGATACATACACACACAATGGAAGAATTGAACAGAACTGAAACAATATGAGTGGTTGTTTTGCCTGAGGAGTAGACTGTCCCAGCCCCCGCCCCAGCCCCAGTCCTGACCCCAGCCCCAGCCCAGCTCTCCATGCTACTGCTCTCCTCAATTCAACCAATACCTTCACATTCTACTGTAGATTGTATATAATACTGATACTTTGCATGCAAATCCTATCTGACTGTGTTATACTGTATTGATACATTTACATTACATTTTAGTCATTTAGCACATATATAGATTGATGGAAATGTACAGTATAATATGTATCTATGTGTGTTTGGGATCAGCAGTAGTGTCGTGAATTGCAGCCTACAGTCAGCCCCAGTGACATCATCACACCAACATCACTGCCAGGAAGAGGAACAGGAAGCAGCAGGAAGTTACAGCCCACATTGTCATAGCGACTACTCAGAGGGCTGCTGACTCACTGAAGATGCAGCTGGCACTGCACACCCTTGTTACTATGGCAATAGTGCCTAGGCGAGAGCTCGGATGAGTGTTTGTGTGTGGCTTGAATCTGTTCTATTTATGACTCTTTAAAGCATTAGTTTGGCTGGGCTTTTCACTTGGCTCCTCTTAGCTTAAGCTACATGCACATGAATATAACCCTTTTAACAAGATGATTGGCTGTTCCAAGTAGGTTACACCTGAACAGGTATTAGGTAACCATGACAACAACCAGGAAGCATATGGCTGACAGCAGATGTTCTACTGTCTCACAGTGAAAACAACCCTGCTGAAGCCCAGAGAGGGTCACCCTGCACTTGCGCTTCCTGTCACCATCTATCATGTCAGGTGGACAAGCAGTTCTGAGGTCCCGTACCCTGGTTCAGAAATATCTGTACTCAGTGTACAGTCTGGTCATATTATCGTTCTACACATGACTGAGTGGAAGCTGAGCTTGTCTAAAAGGATGTTTACACTTCTTGTTCTGATGTAGAATGGCAACAATAAAGCAGGCTTGTTGTTGTAGGGGGAGACATGGCGGAGCAAGACAAACCTGGTTTGAGCCTACACTACAGTAGAAACACAGTATTGCACACAAGCTACTTGATCTCAGCAGTGGCAGCCTAACTGCTATTAAGACCTGCAGCTACGTTAATCCTGACCTTGCTCTGTAAAGTGAGCATTTTAAGACCAAGGACAGACAGGGCTAACCCCCAATCCACCATCTATCCCTATCTTTTTCCATCTCTTTCTTAATCTCTGTTTCCGTTTCTCTGTCTTTCTCTTACCGCCCCTTTAACACTCTCTCTCTTTGTTTTTATATCTCTCTGTCTCTCTTTAACCCTCTCACTCTCTGTCCACTAACAATTTCACTTAAAAGAAAGAACATTGAGCATTTGTCTGTCGTGTACTCAGACTAGTAGGCTCTTACCAGAGGCCCATTACTGCGATCACTCCAGGCCTCTGGTCCTCAGACATGACAGGCCTCTACTCCCTGGCCTCCTGACAGCCTACACTCTTTGGCCTTTTCTCCCTGACCTCTGTCTCAGTGGACAGAGCTACAGTACCAGCCTTATCATAAACTATGTAAGACCAAAGCTCCCACCTAGAGATCTAAACGTCAGCATTAAGGCCACATCCCCTGCGCCAGTACACACTACTCTAGTACTGCCAGGCACAGTGTCCTTGACCACTAACTCCCCTTCCCACCATTTTATACTTTCCTCAAACCTTCAAACCTCCAGATTAGCATATTCCCAATGAGATGAGATTTACCACTTCCAGGTTTACTAGCCGTGCCCACTCCCTGGTTATGCCAGATTAACTCAACCACCTGTCTGTATGCCTGTCTGTCGGTCAAATCTCCTAGATGGCTTCCTCTCCTCACCTACTTATTTTTATCTCTGCTGATCTAACAGCAGCAGACTGATGACAGCTCTTCCCTATGCTAGGCAGTCTCTAGCTGCTTCAGCTAGTCCCAACTCCTCAGATCAGGGCAGAGGAAGGAATGGAGCAGAGGAAAGTACACCACTGAACACTGTCTGAAGCCACTGGAATGAAACTGATGAGGAGGCAAGGAGGAACTGAGATAATGATACAGGGAGTAGAGGAGAGAAGGAAAGAAGGCTAGGCTATTAAAGGAGAGAGGGAGGCCAGTCTAACCACAGGGCCTATGTCATTCCACAAGGCCAGGACGAGGAGGGAGAAAGGGCACATTCACTGCTACAAAAAACACAATGCTGGATTACTACCACACATTACACATTGCTGCTTCACTGCTTCACGACCACACATTACACCCTGGAATTTCACTACAACACATACAGGAACAACCTGGTGCTTCACTATCACATACAGCACACTGCTGGTTTTCTGACACTCTATTGATGACCAAACCTTTCTGGAAAATCGAATGCAGAGCATTCACACAGTGGTAATAGAGCAGTGAAGTCATCATGGTAGTTTCAGTGCACTAATCCACACAGATACAGCATCTCTGGATGGATGGATGCCCTGGGCTAGTCAACACTAAACATCCTCTATATGGAACACAGACCTCATTCTGTCAACCCCACCCACATCTGATACTGTCATCACGGTGGTAACAGGACCCTACCCACCTGGGTCCGAGGCACCTGCGGGAACAATGCCAGCGTGGTGGGTCTCTTGGGCCGGTACGTATCCATGGTGACCGGAGCAGAATCTCTCTCCGCAGGGGCCGGTCCAATAGGAGGCTGCAAAATGGCAGCCCTCTTCTCCTCCTCACGCTCTTCCTCTTCCCTCTGTTGGTGGTCGAGCCTGGGGTGGGCAGCGTGGAGCAGGCCCCGGTCCTGCTCCTCTTCCTCCTCTTCCTCTATCTGGTCTTCAGCATCAATCAGATCCAACTGGAGCAGTTCCAGATCCTGCTCTCTACTCCACCTCCTGTCAGCCCTGCCTGCTCCGCTATTGGCTGGGCACGTCACATGATCCTGGGAAGAGCAGAGCAGCAGCAGTGATGCAGTGGAGTGAAAGAGGAGAGAGAGAGCTAGAGAGAGTGAGAGAGCAAGACAGAAGGAGAGAGAGAGGGAGGGTGGAGAGATAGGGAGTGTGAGAAGCAGATGGAATGTGCCATATAGAAATATGGAGAATAAGCAGCAGGATAGAGAGATCCAGAAGAGAAGAGACAGAGAGAGGTAGGTGTGAGAAAGAGAGAAAGATGGAGGAGTAACCGGCAGAGGCTTGGGTGTGTAGCAGCGGCAAGAAGGGTGTGGGGAGCGAGACTGAGAGACGGAAGCAGCCAATCCCAGCTCAGGATGACATCACTAACCGTTGGCTCTCTCTCTCTGCTTTGTGTTAGTCTAATTCAATCCAACAGCAGTCAGCAGCATAAACCTCACACATACAAACAAAACCCACATGTACAATAACACAGATACAAACACACACAAAGATAATAAAGGCTACGAATGTATTGACAGATCTAAACACCAGCATACAACATAGTCGGGTGACACATTAACATTGTTAAATGTCTTTCAAACATCTCCAGTATTCCATCCAAACAACGATGACCAAACCCTCTCCAAAGTTACTATCAAGCAGTAAAATTCTAGGATGCAAGACAACAGAATGGCAGGAATTTAACCTATTGTTTGAACAGACGACAGCTGCACAGCTAAAGTAAGCTAACCCAGTGTGTCTGCAGGATAGCAGCCAGGAACGGACAGCATGTAATGTTGAGTGACAGGTCAGATCTCCTTGGTTCCAAGACCCATGTGTACAGCAGGACTGTGATGCCTACCCGGGCTTGCCTAGGCCCGCAGACAATAATCTGTTAAGTGACTGACCCAGTAACTAAGGCTAAGAAGATGCCTTGGTCATTGCTCCTCTAACTCTGAATCACAGGTACACACAGCAGCACAGAGCAGGAAACAACAACCTCTTCCAGGAAAAACTGATCCTAATATGACATTTTTTGAAAATCAGCAAAAACGAATACGCAAATAAAACACACAGAAAAAGAATACTTTGCAGTAGGGCAGACTGTAATTATCAAACTGGGAAGACTGAGACTGATCAACACAGAGAGTGTGTGTGTGTGTGTGTTTGTGTGTGGGTGTGTGTGTGTGTGTGTGGTGTGTGTGTGTGTGTGTGTGTGTGAGTGTGTGTGTGTGTGTGTGTGTAAGAGAGAGAGAGAAGGGGGGGGGGGGGAGTGTGAGAGTGAGAGTCTGAGAGAAAGAGTGTGCAAGAAAGAAAAAGAGTTTGTGTGTGTGTGCGTATGTGGGTGCCCACGAGCATGCAGCAAGCAGGCAGAGTTCTGACCTTGCAGTCCAGGTCATCACAGCTAAGGCTGCCTCCACACTCGTCCGTGATCTCTGTGACCTGGGAGAGGTCCTCATCTTCAAACTCATCCAGGCTGAAATCATGAGTCAGCCTGAGATGCACGCACGCGCGCACACACACACGCACACATAAGATGGCATCATGATACACATACACACACACACAGGAGGCAGGCACACAAACGTTTGGGGATGTTATGACTGTTTAATTTGGGGTATCTTCAATCGCTCGAAGTTATAAATTAATGCGCAGGCATACTGAGATGATAGTTGTCTCGAGTTATACATAGACTTAAATGTCAATCTGAAACAAATGTTGACAGCTATGGTAATCTCACGCCCTGTTAAGGAAAAGTGGGAAATAGGTCCGTTGTCTCTCTTTTCGATCACTACTACAACACATCTGAGCATAAACAAGTAGCCAGCAAAGTAAGCTCTCGGAGGGTGGAAAATTACAATATTAGCCCACCTGTCTTTGTTGGCTACTCATACGTTATGAAATAACCATATGACATGATTGTTTTCATAATTAAAAAAAGTAACCTAGCCTATTTACCCAACATCGATCGCCCAAATTGTCATAAAAGTCTGTAACTTCTTTAAAAAAAAACTTTTAGATATGCCCAATGTTTAGACCTTATATTTTGCAACAATAATATTTGGCTACATAATAGCTTTATGTTGCACAAACAACACAACTAAGTTACCAACTTAATTAATTACAGAATTACATACATTGCCGGGAAATCTGTCAAATAAATATGCGTATGCATACAAAACACAGATGCACTGCAGAGCACAGAGGAAGTGACAGCCACAACATTTCCATCCGAGCTGTACACCAACACAGTTAACATGCATTTTGCACATAACACGGATCTAGGTTAAACACAGAACCTCTAAGCGTTTCCACTATGAAGACATTATTTGATCATAGTGAATGTGTGTACTGTAATGCTTTATCTAAAGGGGGCATGTCTTCCTACAACTCTTATAGTATACATATGAATCATTCTTTCATCTGGATTCCTAGAGTCAGGGCAGCTCTCATTCTCAAATACAGGGAATCCTAGTTTTAAAATGATCGTAAAGAAAAAAGTTATCTTAAATGCCTCTTAAATATTGTTTGTCTAGGCCTATCAACATCTAAACTGTCCTGTCCTGTAGATGGACATCTGGGTGAAGAGCAGCAGAAGACCTCCGGTCTACTCAACCATTTCTCCCACTGGTCCTCCATCCAGTTGTCCTCATCCTGGCTGGGCTCCATGTCCTGGTGGAGCAGCATCTGCAGGGCTGGGCTGGGCTACGCTAGGCTGGGCAGGGCCGGGCCGGGCTCTGGGGCTCCAATCGATGATCACAGACAATTACAGGCACTTCCCCCTCTCAACACACCATAATTTACTGCCCACTACTGTCTCTCAGCACCTGCCTGTCTCTAATGCAAATCTGTCTAATGCTGCCACTGTTACTCTCTCTGGCTCTCTATCTATAACTGCCCTTTCACTCCCCTTCTCTCTCTCTCCCTTCCTTTCCTTCAGCTTCTTTTTCTGTCTGAACACCACACATCAGCAGCAGCAGATCTGCAAAGACAGGAAGAGAGAGAGAGAGATCACAAGGAGGAGCCTGCTTCCTGTTTCCTCCTCTCTTTACTGGTGTGTTTCTGCCTCTCCAAGACCATTACAGTCCCCTGAGGATGCTGGGGTTGGGGGAGGTGCAGGCTGTGAGGGAGGGAAGAGGAGGGACAAATGAAACTGAAACAGCCTCACCCTCTAAAGCTCTCACTCCCGTGAGGGTGTGTCAATATCTTACCTAGCCCTCTTTTCCTCTCCCTCAGCTGCACTGACTAGAGAAGACAGGACTGACAGAAACAACATAGAGTATGTAGACCAGGTACTGAGCGTCCCCTAACCAATTAATGCACAGATGGAAGAAGAGCAAAGGAAACAACATTAGACTTAGTGCCCACCCCCAGCCCGAGTCTCTCCTGAGAGGGCCTGCCTCACTGCTGTGCGATGAAGGGTGGGTGAGATCGATGCAGCTCAGGTTGCCCCCTCTCTTCATCTCTCCTCTTCCCCTCCCCTCTCTTGTTCTTTGCTCATCCCTCCTCCACTCTCCTCTTTTTGTTTCACCTCCCCCTCTGCAAGTCAGAGAGGAAAACGGGGTGAGTGTCTGGACCAATGGGAGTGCTGCTGGAGGGGAGCAGAGCCTCTAGAGCCCAGTCCAGGTCTCCTCCCCATGCGAGAGGAGCAGGTTGTTCTGGTGATTCTCAAGCCCTAGTCTAACCCTCTCGGTACACTTGCATTATTACTTGCTTATACAATTGCTCAGGGTAGCTAAATTGAGATAAATTGCATTAATTTATAGGGCATTCACAGAGAAAACTAAATTAAATCCACATTGTAATATATGACATCAGACACAGGGTTCTATAATGTAAATAATACTTTCCTTAACAGCCTAATTCTGTCCTCTACCTTATCAAATGACTTTGTTGAATCACTGGACATGAAAGCTTGAATATCAGTTTCATTTGCTAGCAAGTCTATATCAGGTATCACCAACATTGATATAGTTAGTTTCTGTTAATCCGTTTAATCTGATTCAGTTGTTTTCCTATCAAAAAAAGACTGGATGTTTGAGCTATTAGTGTTTGTGTATCTGTGTGTATGAGAAGATGAGAAGAGGGGACAGAGATACAGAAACAGAATAGAAGCTGAGAAAAGAAGAGAGCGGGGCAAGAGAGCAAGACCATTAGTGTTCCCTGTGGACTCCATCCCCAGTGTTAGTGTTGCTCAACAGAACACTGGCCAGGCCCCTCCTCAGTCACTGCTGACTGGACACACAGCTCTGGAACTTGCTCTCCTCACACGCATCCTGGGTTTGAGGAGTACCTGTGCCCTGTGAGCGTGAATGGAGAAGTGTCCCCCGACTTTCCAGTCAGACCAGATTTTCTGTATAGAAAATATCACCAGCAATTTTTACCCAAACGTTGACAGGTATGGGAATCTCATGCCAAACTTTTGATTAAACTTGAGAGCCCTGACTTATTGTTCACTGCTACAGGTCTGAGTCTTCAGCCCTGAACTGGTAATCTTACAACAGCAAGACACTTCTTCGCTCATGTTTGTAACTATACACCTGATGACACACTAGTGGTAGCATGGTAAAACAACATGCCTGCATGTACCTATACCAATAACAATGTCACTGCCTATGATTAATCGCAATGATGAACGTTTTACAGCATTTCCACTACAAAAACAAGAAATAATAACTTATAGAGCAGACACAGCAATATAAAACAGTACAAATGAATAAAAAAAAAAAAGCACAATTAATGGTTGGTTCAGAATCACCTCTTTAATAAAAATAAACTCTTTTGTACAATACAAAACAAATACATAACTATTCCACAGAACTCATGGAAACTTAGACATGAGTGAAGGTACTCTCCTTTGCTTGGAATGTACAATATTTGGAAACATGATGACAAGCTGTAGGTGTGGTTGAATCGAGATGAGGGATGTATTGAGGCCTGGGGTCTCAAACTGCATCACTGATTTATTCTACTAAGGACCAACTATCGTAACTGTCAATCATAATTTCAAATATGTTTCCCTTTTCCTCTCAGACTCTCACAACAAACATGATTCAAGATGCAGACCAGATTCAAACCAGCGCAGAGCCAGTACTCTTGATCATGCAGAGAATGAAGAACATAAACACGTCCTTGAAGTTTAGCTGACTAGTTTGGAGCATCTACAAAAGATAATTGTGGGACTGACAAATTCACAGATGTTGATGTTGTCCGTCAACAAACGGATGGACAGATGTACATGTAGAGTAAAAAGGGAATTAATACAAAACCTTTATACATAGGGCATACAAAACATTCACACACTATTATATTACATTTAATAATAGTTTGAGAGCTTTTAAAAATGATTCACTCCCAATTGCTGTAAGTGTGTAGGGGTGCACGTGTGTGTTTATATATTAACTCCTCCAAAAAAGTTTGGAAACGTTATTTCGGTCGATTATTCCTCCCCTTCAATAATACCAATTGGTATTGTATTTAATTTAATTGGAAAGCCTGATTAGCCACCTTACAACGAGGTACAACTTGTAAGGATTGTTACAATTACATGGAATTGTGCATTTGTACACTTTATTCATTTTACACTGTCAGGTGTACTCTCAGTAGCGTGTGGAAGATCCATACGCAGCCACAACAGCTTGGCACCTCCTCATGCTGGTCACCAGCCTGTTCACACACTGCTGTGGGATGGCATCCTATTCCTCACCCAGGATTTGTCGCAAGTCAGCCAACATGTTTGCGGTGGTCACTGTGGCACGTACAGCACGCCCAAGCAGATCCCACTTGAAGCTCAAAACGAGAGTGAATACCAACAGAAGAATATTGAAGGGGATTTTGGCACAATTTTTTGGGCCGCTACCCACACGGTTAGCTGTGTTGCTCATTCCACGAATGCACGATCCTTACAAGTTGTACCTCATTGTAAAGGTGACTAATTAAGCTTTCCAATGATATAAAATACAATACCAATTGGTATTATTAAAATTGAGGAATAATCAACCGAAATAACGTTCCCAAACATTTTTTTGTTTGTGGGAGCACGTAAATGTCACCAGCTGTGTCCTGCTATCATGTCCAACATACACTTTCAACTGGTAACAACAATCAAAAACAATCCCCAAAGGGGGGAGTATAAAACTGTATTATTTTTCGATTCTTTTTAAAGACTGCTGTTGGAACACCCTCTGTCTCAGGCAAAATGTTTGCAATAGTTTCCAAACACACACAGTGATCAGAGTCAGCACAGCAGTAACTTGTGTCTGGAGCACATCTTGACCCTCTTTCATAACAGGGGTCAGCGCTGAGATCTACTCCATCATCTGTGAATTTAGGAACATATTTTTTTAAATATCAATTGATTCAATGGAAAAAAAATACATGAAAGTCCTGTTTTACTTATTGGATTGGAATTTAGACTTTATTCTTAAATTGGTGCTCTCACCGTAAATTGAGTCTAACTCTGATAAGAACAAAGCAAAACATGGCAAAGGGAAAGGGTTAATCACTGGCTTTCCACCACATACACATTGACCATGTTTACATGCATATAATCTCATCTGGTCATGGAATGTAGTAATAAGTGGAAAATTGTTGAGCTGAGTTAGAACTGACAGATGCAGAATGGAAGCAGAACTTTGAATGATACACTGATCCTTCACAAGGAGAAGCATACGCAGTGTCAGCTCATTTCCATGAATAATGTAACTTGAAAAAGCTAGTATATAGCTAATATTTTCATATAAAACTAATTACCACATGTTTATCTGATAATATATACAGAATGGCTTTATTCTGAATGAGGTGTTTATTCAGAATGGCCTCTTCAGATTATGACAGGATAGGAGGCTGCATGTAAACGTAGTCAATGAAACCTAGTTATGGACATGTGTTTGGAAATGCAGCATTTTTTTCAACACTTCTGATTGATAGATGAAAAAAGTTAATTAAAATAAAAAAAATAAACTGGGATGTGTGTGTTTGACTGCATGTGTGTGTGTGTGTGTTCAATTGTCCCAGGCAGGAGAGATGAGCTGGTGTCTTCTCTGTAGTAGCATCTCCTGTAACACAGCCAACAGAACAACAGAAAAGCTTCAATAAATATCTCACACATAACCATCTCCAAGTTTCTTCCTCCCTCTTTTCCTCTCTCCCTCTGCTTCTCCCCCCTCTTTCCCTCTTCTAACAAACCAACAACAGACACTTACCTTTTGTCATTGGTTATTGCTGTGTGATAGTTTGTTCCTCTGTTGGCTGCTCCTCCTCCTCCATCCTACTCTCCTCTCCTTTCTTCTCCGTCCCCATTTCCTCCTCCTCCCCTGCTTTAACAGGGTTGGTGTGCTGGACCTTCAGACGTTGGTTATGCTGCTCTGTCTGCGGCCCTCTCTTCCTCAGAGAGGCGGGGGCTGTCCCTGACGTACTGGGCTGGGGGGAGTCTGCAACCCAAACAGTTTGTTATTCCACCTCTTCAAACTCGCCTTCACCTGCTTACCCCTGCTCCCTACCCTCCACTACCCTCCGAGGGTAGGGAGCATTTTCGCATTTTCTTTTTTTGTTTGATCCTCTGTGTTTTATATCTTTGCTGTTGTATTGTTTTGTTTGTCGTCGCACATGTAAAGCGTCTTTGACTATCTAAAAAAGCGCTATATAAATATAAATTTTGGTACTGGTCAGAATCGAATGCTTTTTGGGTAGAGTAAAGATGGTTCTGTGAGCAGAGATGTTAGAGCATACAAAGAGGAGAGAGAGAGAGAGAGAGAGAGAGAGAGAGAGAGAGAGAGAGAGAGAGAGACCAAAGGTGCGATCGTACCACAGGTGCAGCTGCTGGCCTGTGAGTCATCAGTCAATGGAGGCTCTGCCTCCTCCTGGATGGTGGGCACAGAGGCAAGCAGGCCTGGAACACAGGTACACACACACCTCAATATCATCACAAACACGTAAGGAATCTAAAGCATTAGAGCAGGGGTGTCCAAAGTACGGCCCGTGGTCCAGTGTTTATTGGCCCTCTGCAAATTCTGAAAATATAATTGAATATGGCCCGCGCAAGAAGCTTGAGCTCAACTTTGTTGCACATCTCAGTTTCAACACTAGATAGAGCCAGCCACGGAAACGAAATTAAGCAAAGAAAAACTTTTCCCGCGAATCACCAGAAATGGAAGCACCGAAGAAACGTAAAATAGCAAGTGAGTGTAGAAGATTTCAAACACGGTGGGAAAATGAGTATTTCTTTAAAGAAATCAACGGAAAGTGTGTCTGTTTGATTTGCAATGAAAATGTTGCTGTGATGAAAGAGTTTAATGTCCGTCGGCACTATGAGACCAAACATCAGAGCTGCACATCGTACACCGGTGCCGAACGAACACAGAAAGTCAAGCAAATGGCAGCTAACTTGCAAGCTCAACAACAGTTTTGTTTTAGTGCTAACAAAACAGGAAAAAGCCACAATAGCAAGTTATGAAGTCGCTTAACTTATTACTAGGGATGGGACGTATGGCACTGACGCATCGATGCTTGTGTCGCAAAACCAATACGCACAATTTCGAAAAAGTGTTTTGGAGCTTGTATCAAATTACGAAACCACGTGACAGATGACGTTCAATGCTTCAAACGTCACGAACTGGTTCGAAGTTTTGCCGCTCTTCTGAACCAGACCCATGGAAGGAACGAAGCCACCGCTTCTTGTTAAAGACAAATCTCACATTGTCAGAGAAGCAGCACCAGGCATCGCTAGAGTTTCTTCCATCAGTCATTATTATTTAGCCAAATCCGTATAGTAATAATTATAAATCCGTGCATTTGTGTTGTGTTATTTTATTGAAATGAAACGTAACATGATAGGACTAGGTAGGTCTATACAGTGCCCAGAAAACAAATGTTGATGATTCGTCAACATTGTCAACAGTAATAATAATTTGTAAAAAATAAAGTTCCCCCAGTTCACAATAGACCTACATATCACAAATGTTAAGAAAAAATCGGTGTTATCAAATTTAATTGATATAAAGACCATATCGTATAAACTCCGTCCACCCGCAACAAAAAGTAATGATTTCTTCGGTGGTGTAGTTGGTTAAAGCACTGTACGCCAACATTGTTAATGCGAATCTGGAATCCTGAGTTCGCGTCCCAATGCAGGGACCCTCGTACGACGTTCTTTAACTTTTACTGTGAGAAAATGACATAATTCTAAAGGCCTACGGATGTATCACAACATTTTAATGTGTGAGAACTAATATCAGATCAAAATGAACACATGTAGCCTTAATTAAATATTGAATAACGTAGGGTAGTCTACCGTCGGAGACAACCACTACGCCTCATTCAGCCAGTTTAAGCGGCTGCTAGATGACGCTGTTCATTTTCAATGCGCCGATAGTTCGGCTCTTTGGGCCGGCACAATCCGGAAGAAACCACCAAAGCTTCACAAGGCATCGTTCGCCCATCCCTACTTATTACCCAGCACGGCAAACCGTTTTCAGACGGTGATTTTATTAAGCAGTCCCTCATCAAGTCAGTTCGTGGGAATATTCCAAACCTCCACGTAAGAACAATTTATACGCACGCTTGATAAATGAGGCCCCTGGTCCTGCGCACGTCTCCTTTATAAATCACAATCAACGCGAGATTGAACGCACGTGAACGAGCCACTGACTCCGCCTTGCCTCCTCCCATAAATGAAAATGCAGATGGACTATAAATGCGCCCCTTAGGTCATTTCTTTGTCTGAATTAAAATAGTTAAACACGCAAAAAAATAAATATTTCACAGACTGTGAGATCCAGGTGCTAACAACAGAGGTAAAGGCGAGGAAATGTGTCCTGTTTGGCGGCCTGTCATCAGGTATTAGCCAACCAAAACAAAATCTGCAGATTTTTTTCACATTTTCTGTGGTTATTCTGACTACAAATCTGTGGGATTCCGCTAGCCTTCTGTTCTTATGTCGGAGCGACAAACCGATGTTCCTTAACAGCTTGATGACAGATATGGTAGAGTGGATGTTGACAGACTTTTGATTGATAAGTGTTTCCGTGTCAATTATCTTCAAGGCTGAAACTTGGGATTATTGGCTACAGTAGCTAGTCTAACGTGAACGTTACTGTACTGTATAAATTTATTGGTTGACAGGCTTCCATTGATTGCTATCACAGACACTGGTGGTAATGGGCTCTGTTTACAGGTTAAATATTTCCGTCCGATGCTATGCGACAGTTGTACGCTCGCATCCAGTTAAAACCGAAATATGCTACTCCGACTCAGTTTACGGATGGGCGGGCGGACGGATACAGACGGATAGACTTTGTTTATGGTTCTCCGTAGACTGCGGGTGCTGAAAACAATTCACCGCCAGAAGACGTTTTTTTGTCGAAGACAACATTTAGAGAAACAGTGTTTGTGTGGAAGTCGTGGCCGTCGAGTGTTTATTTACCTAGGTTATTGAAAAGTCAGAACAAATTTACAAATTAGCCGTTTCATCAATAAATTAAGCAAATTTTCAGCAACTACACTGCCCATTTCTCGTCACATTTTAATTCAGATGCTGATTTACATGTACTGTTTAGCTAAAATATGAAAATTTACAGCAATGGCGGTCAAAGGATTCTGTTCGTCTTGTTGGTCACGGCAACCCTGACGCAAACGGTTCTTAATACGGACCAATCACAGCCAAGGGGCTATCCGTAACTCTCCGAAATTACGACGAATAGTTAGGAAATTCATGAGGTGCACGTCAAGCTCTCCGGGGCTCTCGGAGGGCTCTCGGAGAGGGCGTTCCACGTAGGCGAGGGCATTCCCATGTGTTCGTTTTTTGGAAAACTCTAAATCGGCCTTTACGCCTGGGACCAGTGCCGCTGCTAGCCATTTTGGTGCCCTAAGCATAATTCCTTTATGATGCCCCCCCACCCCAGAAAAAACCTGATCGTTTTTGCCAGTTTCACTTTCTATTACTAGTGCTGTCAGTTTAACGCGTTATTAACGGCGTTAACGCAAACCCAAATTAACGGCGTCAATTTTTTTATCGCGCGATTAACGCTCTTTTTGACCTAGCAAACTTTGTAGTTTTTTTTCACATTCTGTTGCAACAACCACTGACGTTAGAAAAACTACAATACCACACCGGATCTAGCTAGACCGGAAACAAAACAACAGGCACGCCACATCCACTTGTTTGGGCTTGCGAGCCGGCTAAACAGTCGTAGCAGAGCCCGTTTACGGATATTAGACATTCTCTGGTAGTAGGCTAACGTTATGTTTTGAGTTGATTGCCAGCGCCAGACGCCGAAATGGATGCCAATAAGATTCTGAATGGAAAGTTTACTTTTAAAAGGTTGCCAAATGGTTCCATTGACAAGACCAAAGTGATCAGTGTGTTCTGTCGTTGTGAACTGAGCCGGAGGGAATGAGCTATCATCGCAGCACGTCATGGAGTCGAAAATATAATTTTGATGGCACACAGCCAAGCACACAGCTGATGCGAATTCTCTGCCTGCTCGTCAAAGCTAGGCGATTGCAATGTTGTTTTCAATAAAAAAAAAAACATTTGCACGAAGCAATCCGAACCACTTTTCCATGTCGATAAGAGCATTACAATTTGAAAAAAGAATGGATGAAAAAGAAATCAAGGGACATTTAAAATAGATACAAATGTGCGATTAATTGAGATTAATCGCGAGTTAACTATGACATTAATGCGATTAATCGCGTTTAAATATTTTAATCGTTTGACAGCTCTATTTATTACCAAACATATAACTCAATACCAATAACACAACAGCAGCATCACAATGTAGCACCTATTCAGAGGTGGTGGTTCTCTGCTGTGTATATGTCCCTAAACAGCTGGTTGAGAGTGGTTGATCAGGGCTTGGCAGGGACAGACTGGAGGAAAAATAGGCCCTGGACTTTGATCCACACCAGCCCACCAGAACCAGCCCCTGTATTTATAGTTTTCAAGTGACATCACGTTCTGTTGTAGAAAAAACATCACACTGCTGTAATTATGACGATGGAGAAATGATTATGGATTTGATTGAAAATGAACCTCTTAATCACTTATTTTTAACTTTTAAATGTTATATTATTGAAAACCAGATGCAAAGCTGTTGACTGATTAGTATTGCCACTAATATGTAGACGATATTAAGCCCAAAGTGCAAATCTGGATATTTAAGGGCTCAGGGCGAGAGAAGTCTGTGTGTGTGTATAGGCTTCTTCCATAGAAAACTACAAGGCCCTGATATCCAGGACTACAAGGCCCAGATATAATGGGAAAGATTTATGACCTTAAACTCAGCAGTCCTGTGCAACTGTGTTTCAGGCCTCACAAAGGCCCTGGAAGGGGGAAATCATAAGAAAAGTACTGGCAATTCAAATTCTGTGCCAATTGACCAACCGGGTGTGAATACATAAATACATCTGTGACCAACTATACTGCACCAATGACAAAATATCACAAAATAATGGAGAGTAAATATATAAGCGAGAGGGTAAAGTGTCCTGCTGAAGTGAACATCGAGACCGCCGCATTGACTGCGAGTAATCAAGGCTGTTGTTTATATTGCGTTCAGCTAAAACTTAGTCTCAGGGGTAGAGCTGAAGGTACAGCAGTTAGATAACTAGTTTAAACTGGTCAAAGAGTAGCTAGCCAGTGAGTCAGTTTCGGTGGCAGAGTACTCAGGGTCGTCTTTAGTTTGACAGTAAAGGTGCCAGTATGGTACTCAGACTCCGTTACGGATGGGTGGGCCGCCGGATAGGACGGATTAATTAGCATTTCTGTTGCCTTTATGGTTCTCCGAAGGCTGGGGGTGCTGAAAACCATTCACCGTCAGAACAGTAGGTGGAGAAGCGGTTTTTTGTCGAAAACACTTTGCTTTGTTGCATCTTTGTAAGTTAGAAATCGTCGTTGTTTATCTCCCACCTCTCATCACACGTGTGACCCTCCTACCAGCTGTCACTAGTCAGACAATGAGTGCAGCTGGTGCAGTCACATAATATTATATTAAAGACTGTGTCTAATGCTATATAACCACCTGAAAGAGCAAACTTATCTCTATCATGGTAGGTATTATTTGTGGGGAAAATAGTAGCACTCTATAACAAAATGATATGCTTATCTTATATACACTATAGAAACTATTAAAAATCGATTCCATGAAATGAATACGTTCTTATTTTCTTTGGTATTTTTGTGATTAGCAATGATGATTGCTGGGTAATATGTATGTTGTTGTGCAATGGCAAGTCTTTATTTGATCATGTGACGAGACGATACGATATAGACAGGGCTCTGGTTTTGTGAATTCATTTCTCCACCACCAAGTGTATAATCCAATGTGAAAAATGATAACTAAAAAGACTGATATAATTGGAAACAAAAATATCCATACAAACTGTATGTACAGTCAAAACTACAATGTAGGCCTAACTACTCTAGGTCACTAAACTGTGGCAGTCAGTGCACAGACAACAAACTCACGTTTCTGAATTCGCTAGAGTAGAGCATAAACTAGCTCACAATAAACTTTCTCTCCAAGAAGTTCTCATCACAGACGTCTTTCAAGAAGACGACCTTAGAGAAAACACCTTTCTGTCGAAGTCGTCAGCGTCGTCGTCGAGTGTTTATGTACCTCCTCCCGGCTTTCCTCTCCGCTTTTCCTTTCCGTTTGGAAATTATGTCGTAGGGGT
Organism: Hypomesus transpacificus; assembly: GCF_021917145.1. Lineage (NCBI taxonomy): Eukaryota > Metazoa > Chordata > Actinopteri > Osmeriformes > Osmeridae > Hypomesus > Hypomesus transpacificus. The sequence continues at coordinate 4,117,511 of NC_061073.1, forward strand.
ATCCGTCGCTGTACAGCACGGCATGACGGATCGACAGGAATTTCAACGGTGCGCGGGAGAGCTCTCCGAGGGCCCCGGAGACGACGGAGAGGGCGTTCCAGGGCGTTCCATCTATGTGTAGGCCCTTCCCATGTGTCCGTAATCGTGAAGTACGGAGTACCATATAACGGCCTTAATTGGGGGCGTTGTATCTGTGCATTAGCATATTTAGGCGGTTAGCACTGCAGAGGCAGCCTCGGTGCGCGAAGACTCGATCGAACAAAGAGAAAGGAGTCTATCTGCGGGAGTCTATCTATCTAGATATTCTCCACCTGTCCTCTCTCTTTCTGTAGGGCTCTGGAACTGCCAATCTGCTGTGAACAAGGCAGACTTCATCCCAGCGTTTGCAACCCAGGTTTAACTTCATGCCCTTGCGCTGACAGAGACATGGATCCGCCCAGAGAACACTGCAACTCCAGCTGCTCTCTCCGTCAACCACTCCTTCACTCACTCACTCACTCACTCACCCCGCTCAACCAGGCGGGGTGGTGGGACAGCGCACAACGGCGACCCACAAGGCAGGCAAACAGCTAGACCTCATCCTGACACAAACCTGTATCACTGACTTAACCTCTGTAACCCCACTGCACATTTCTGATCACTACTTTATCCAATTCTCTGTCTCTCTCCCTCAAACTCCTCCTACCTCCCCTCCCCTCGTAACTTTCCGGCGCAATCTCCGCTACCTATCCCCCTCCCATTTCTCCTCTATTGTAACATCCTCCCTCCCATTTACGAGTTCTCGTCCCACCCAGTAACACTGCCACCGACACCCTGTTAACCACTTTAACTGCATCACTTGAATCTCTCTGTCCCCTGTCAACCAGGCCTCCACGATCTTCTCCCTCCTGCCCGTGGCTTACGGATGTTATTCGTGAAGAAGGGTCCACCCTTCGGGCAGCTGAGAGGAGATGGCGCAAGTCCAAAGACGGTCTGGACCTTCATAAGTATCACTCCCTTCTTAAATCCTTCTCTTCTCACATAACTGGTGCTAAAACCCTCTACTTTCTGAACAAAATTAACTCTGCTTCAAACCCCCACAAACTTTTCTCTACCTTCTCCATCCAGGTTTAACCCGCTTTCTGCAGCGTTTGTCTCCCGGTCGTGTAGATTCACCCTCTTCAACATCCAGAAGATCAGGAGATACCTGTCTGAGCACTCCACCCAGCTGCTCGTCCAAGCACTTGTCCTCTCCAAGTTGGACTACTGCAACTCGCTGCTCGCCAGTCTCCCAGCATGCGCAACCCGCCCTCTTCAGAGGATTCAGAATGCAGCGGCCCGTCTACAATGTACCCAGACGCTCCCACGTTACCCCGCTCCTCATCTCCCTCCACTGGCTACCCATCACGGCCCGCATCAGATTCAAGACCCTGGTACTGACCTTCCGAGCAGTGAACGGGACTGCGCCAGACTACATCAAGTCTCTCCTGTAGCCTTACACCCCCACCCGCCACCTACGGTCTTTTCAGACAACCGCCTGGCGATCCCACCGCTCAAGACCGCCCAACACAAGCTTTTCTCCCGCATGGCCCCCCAGTAGAGGTGTTGAAATTAATCGAATTATCAATGCATCGCGATGCTGACATGGACGATGCTGCATCTATGCACTGGCCGACCATAATCGATAATAACGGAATGATGTCGCTCGTTAATTTTCCGGCCGCGGCATAAACATTCAAATGAAAAATAACATTCTCAGTAGCCTAACCAGTTTCATCTAGATCTATGTCTACTAGTCTCATCTGGGTCTCATTTACCTGACGTCATTTGTCGCTATTCGCATACATGCCACAGCTAAATGGCTGAGGGTGGTTGTGAGATCGTCCTTAAAAACGCTCCAAGCGTTTTAAAAGCGGAGATATGGAACTTCATTTCGGATTTTACCAACAGGCTGGGAAGCACGAACTGGATAAATCGCAAGCAATATCCAAAGCCTGTCACACTCAAAATTAAATACTTTGGGAACACTACCAACTTTAGGAATCAGGTTAGCCGTTTCCATCCTGAGTTGCTAGCAACAACACCTGCCGCAGAAAATGCAAACTCTGGGCCAGCAACTCAGAGGATTGATGCAACTCTGTTTTCAATACAGCTAATAATGCTGTCTGTTGTGTTCAGACTTTGTTAAATAATAAAGATTGTTTATATCTTACTACTTGTATTTTTGGATGAAAACATAATTGTTGGATCCAAACTATGATTATTATGATTTCAATGTTAACCTTTTGCCTTTATGAAATCGTTATGAATTGTGCATGTTAGTCGGTCTTTAAACGTGGCATGTCGTCACAGCGTTTTGTCAATAATTAATATAGAAATAAGTAATATAGAAAACTGTATTACAGTAAAATATACAGTATCTTAATGCATTCTGTCAAGTCAAATATTCTATATGGCTTTAATAGAAAAATGTATTTGACGCATCATGAAGCATCGAGAAATCGAATCGAATTGCTGACATGATGATGATTATCGAATCGGGAGATCAGTGTCGATTCACACCTCTACCCCCCAGTGGTGGAATCAACTCCCCACCTCCATCAGAGACACAGACTGTCTCTCCACCTTCAAGAGAAGGCTCAAGACGCACTTGTTCTGGGAGTACAACGGTACTTAGGAATGTTTTGCTGAACCCAATGCTAGTTTCCTCAAGGATCACAATGACTCTTGCTTAGAGACTTGTTGCTCTTGTTGGTTAGTGGTAACTGATTAACTGTTGTATTCGCTGTGAAATATTCTATTTTAGTTAATCCTATTTTATATTTTTACTGTTGCTTGCTTTTCTACAGGTACACTTGCACTTAGCGATTAATGTTGTTTAATTGTAACTTACTTAACTACATGCTCTTATGGTTCTTCCCTTTGGCAATTATTTTTTGATTATTCACAATGTGTGCTTCTTGTTTTGGCTCCCGCAATGTTTGGGGCTATCTTGTTGTTATTATCAGTGACCTATGCACTTTGTAGAGCTCTCTCTTGGAAGTCGTTTTGGATAAAAGCGTCTGCTAAATGAATAAATGTAAAAAAGCGAATGTCCGGACTCCCGGGTCTACTCACGTTTGTTGGAATCAATCCTTTGTGTTGGATTCAAATAAACACTTTGCATCATACTTTGCTGCCGTTTCAGTGCTGTTTTACATTTTGATATTGGTTAAAAACTTATATTTGAGGACAATTTGGCAAGCTCGGCGTCCAGGAGATTGATGAGACCAGCCTAGGATCTGTGGGGGACAAGTAGTCGGACTACGCTTCGGCCACAAAACTTATAAGGTAGGGCAGAACCTTTTCATCTGCTAATTCTATGCGTTTTCCGAGTGCATGTTTATCCACGGGTCAGGTTCTGGTAAGTCTCTCCTTCAAAAGAACATATTTCGCTTAATTAAATTAATGAACTAGAGCACTGAAAATTTGATGCAAACATATTTGTATGTTTGTCATTTTGTATGTCTGTCTATGTATTGTGTATGTCTCGTTCGTGTGTAGAAAAAAGTTGTTTAGCAATTTATAGTATATTCTCATTTTAATTGCAATGTGTGAAATAGGAATTGTGGAAACATTCAACTGATTTCCCTGGGGGGACAGGGAATAAGGACAGGGTCTTTAGAGCGGTATACCTCTTTGCCGGCAGATTCTCTCTGGGTGAAGAGAACGCGCGCAGGATTCATGCATGTAAATACGCTTATGTAACTGAATCTGTAGATATTAAACTAAAGTCATATAAAGACTGTATATCACTGTAAATAGAGAAACTAACACATATCTAGTAAACAAGTTGTAATTTAGTCGAGGTGATGCAACCCAGCCCGTCTGGAACTCTCGCTGTCCGTTCCTCGTTACTGATTAAAAATGGAAAGGAACAGACTCATCTAATTGATTAAACAATTGGCTAACAAGCCCCCGATTGTCCCTTAAGGACTTAGTATTAGTGTGGCATTATTCAAACCGTAGAATAATTGCAAATGAAAAAACCTTTGCAATTTTATTTGTCACTAAAAGAGCAAAAAAAGTGTAAAAACCATGAGCTGAGCAGCTTATTTTCGGACATAGGCTAGGCAAAATGTTTTCAGGTTGCTGAACATGAGAATGTTTTTACCATAAAACTGAGAAAAATAGGCTGATATATTTCTCGAACCTATAACGTTTAAATAACATCCCTGACCCGCAAAATATTAGTTTTAATCACAAGCCACCCTGTAAATTATATACATACCCGAGAAATTATATTTTAGAGCGAAACAGCCTGTAAATCTTGGTGAAAATCAAACAGAACCGAGTCCGTAGGAACACTACGGAGCACTGTAGCAAAACTCTTGCTTTCCGACCACCCCACTCTGTCTGCTGGTCGGAAAGCAAGAGTTTTGGAAAAACTAGTTTGTGTGAGCCGGTGAAAGAGAGATTTTTCAATGCTTCATGAGTTCCTAGGGTCTGTGACTGATCATACCATCTGAAACACTGATAGTTGTGTATGACTGGAAGCGAGAACGAGTTACTAGAGGAGCCTGTGGTTCCTTTACAACCAGAATAGTTGGCAGTTCGATTGTTTGAGTCGTTGTAACTGACTGGGTTCTGAAACCCCTGGACTTTCTAAAACTCTCCCACTCACTGATTGCAAAGCTACGCCCAGCTGCTGACTCAAAACTGGAGTTGCTACACTCCCATTTCGCCCTCTTTCTCTGTCAACTCTCTGTCAGCTCTCTGTCAGCTCTCTGTCAACTCTCTGTCAACTCTCTGTGTAATAGAAATGTTGGTCATATGCATAGATGTATGTGTATGAAATCTATAATCTTCTATGTTCATTGGTAAGAGACAGGAAGGGAAGATAATTAAGTTGAGTTCAAAGGAATGTGAGGTGCTGATGGCTCTGTGGGCAGCTTGCCCTGGGGGATGGGTGAAGCATCTTATATGGCCTTCTGTCCTCTGGTTACAGGGATCAATGGGGTCAGGGGTCAATGAGACAGTTGCTCTGAACTTTGGCTAGAAGGACTGTGTCCTGTTTCATTGTTTGTGTTAATTAAAAGTATTGTTTGAAGATGGTCACACAAAGGACAGTTGACCATTTGACTGGTCAACCCCTGTGGCTTTATTATCTACTGCTCTGGAGAGAGCTGTGACATCAAAGAACTTTGGGACACACCGGAGATGTATTGTTTCAAACTGTCACTAAGTTGAGTTAGCCAATCACAGAGTTTGCTACATTGATTGATTGACCTTATAGAATGCCATTTGATCTTAAGTTTATATAAGGCAGTGCATGTGTGACGGTTGGCCATCATTCCTGCGAACGACCTGTGTGGATGGCACCTCCTTCGTTGAGACTGATCAACAAAGCTTTGTTTATGTAATTGTATAGTCTAATAAATTCTATTAAAACCATATCCCTTGACTATTCAGATCTACACAGTGCCACTCGAATTCTTCCTTAGCAATTGGTGCCGAAACCCGGGATCCTCATCTGCTCAGCGTTTAACAGACTTCTCCCTCTGATGGCGATTTGATCAGTCCGGCTGGAACAGCTGCCTTAACCTCCAAAATTTTACGGAGACAGCGGGGCCGATTCTAGGGGAGTTTTACTGGTTGCGCTGTTGCTGACGCGGGATCTTAAAGGAACAGGTGAGATATTCTTTTTGGTCACTGTGTGATATTGAATTGTCTAAATATGGTTATACGCTATTGTCAATAATTCGGTTAAAAGTTAGTAATTGGGCAGTTGTCAGAGGAACAGTGTCCTGTACGTGTGAAGTCGTACGAATTAATAAGGTAAGGTTGTTGAACCTATCTTTTACGTGAGAGTCGTAAAAAACAAATCTGCAGAGTGTGTCGACGGACATACATAGAGGTTGTGTGTTTGACGAAACAACACATAGAGGGAGAAAAACTCACATGTGATATCGTGTTATGTGTTTCTTGGAGACCCTAAGGACTAGAATATTTGGGTTCGTGATAGTTTAAGAAGTTGTATTGGCTTTGGTGGTCATAACATCAGTTCTCATTTATTAACGTGGCCTAAACGTGATTCTAAGTCCAGAGAGTAAAAGTATACTAGTGAGGTAATCAGCTGAGTGTTTTCAAAGGGTTTGAGTCCCTGAATTTGGTGAAAAAGAAAAAAGTTAGAAGTATTCTGAGGGATTTTCAGAATAAAGGTTTGAGTTTTGACACGCGTGTTCATGTTTATTTTTGTTTTACTTGCAAGTTATGTTTTTTTGAGGTTAAAAGAAGTATGGGTAGTAATTAATGGTGTCAACGTAAAAGCTATATCTACAAATTACAAAAATCAAAATTTTAAATTATTTTTTATTTTGGTTTGAACGTTTGTAATTTACGATTGTAGGCTATTCGGTAAGGGTATACGTTCAATGACAAGTTGTGAAATCGGAATTTGAGAGTAAAAAAAAGAAAGGAAGGGGGTAATTGTGTCTTTATGTTCCTTCGTTGGTTATTGTTGGTTCAATGTGTTCAAATATGGATTGTAATTTGAAAATGAATAGGGCTAAAGATGGTCTGGAGGCAGAATTAACCTGTCCAAACATCGATTACATGAAGCAAAAGTATGGTAACGATAGTTTATTGCAAATGCAAATATGGATTGATATATGTGGATTTCGGAGTGTGGGGTCATTTTGTTGTGAAATTATGAAAAGCTTGTGCAGAGAGAAATTGTTACACGATTTGGAAAATAATAGATGTAAGCTTGTTTGGATGGCTTTTCAGAATTGGATGGAGGCAGGTAGAGTCAAAGAGAAATGGATATTAGAACAGATAGTGTGGGGAAATTTGTCATCTATTTCCACACAGATTCACGATTCAAATTGTATGGCTGTTCCGCAGACAAACTTTGCGGTGGGTAGGATATTCATCCGTAGCCCGTAGTGGTTAGCGGGTGGATGCGCAGGAGGTTTTGCTGGCAAAGCGAGAACAAACTACGAACGTGAGGTCAGACGTTTGTCTTACGACTGAAGTGTTTTCTGACAGACGGTTGTCTAAGATAAGTCAAGAAAGCAGGATCCTGGAATTTGTTTATAGATTTGCTTTGGATTCCCGCAAAGATTGCGGCTTGTGCTTTGACTTGCACTATTGCACTATTGCCTATTATTCAAAAGAAGGAGAAGTTAAAGTCCCCTCCGGTACAAAAGGGTTTGAGTCCCTAGGAAGGAGAAGTTAAAGTCCTCTCCGGTACAAAAGGGTTTGAGTCCCTGAACGAGTTTAAGAATGTTATAGGCTTGGGTGGCATTGCTTCTGTCTCGAGGGACAGCACTGAGTTACGATTGATCAAAGTGAATGCAGAACATGTTTAAATGTGGTTGGAAAACATGTAGGAAAGTCGAAGACACAAAGTTAGGCCAACACGATTGGATAGGAATGGTCAATCTATGTTGAGCACAAAATGTGTGGTTTGACTGGGGGTATTTGAGCATTATGGACGTGAATGTACGGAGATGTGTCATCACTGTTGAAAGTTTTCTTGAAATTGGGGGCAAACTCGCAAATTCGTGACCGGAAGTTGAGGTCCGAACTGGTGACGAAGGCTTCTATGTTGACACACGTACACAGATGAAACACTTGGGAGAGACTTTGTTATATTCTCTTCAGATTCTTATGGATGTTTATCGGTTATGACATCGTTGGTAGAGGAGTGACGATTGACTTGTTATATTGTTTTACAACTGTGTGTTAACCGATATTTGATGTTAGATTTTACATCTGTCTGATTTGTTTTGAGGATGGAGACAGTCTGTTTTTGAAAATGCTTATGTTAATTCTTTGGCTGAATTCTCCATTTGAAAAGAGGCGCATGCGCTTGAGTCTAACGGCTCATTCTGCGTGCAGTGGCCCACAGCATCATGAGTGATAAAAAAAAAAGAGAGAAAAAAAAAAAAAGAGAGAAAAAAAAAAATACACTCATCTGAAAGAGAATTTGACGTTGAAAATAGAAATGTATTGGTTTGAAACACGTGTGTTTCTGTTTCTTTCTAGTTCCTATCTTATGAGCTTGATTCGATATTGGATTAGTAGGCTATTGCGCTGCTAAATTTCGGTTCTTGGGTCAGATAATTGGTAAAGGCCAGTTTTGGCAACGAAAGCGATATTCATTCGAAGAATTACAATCCAAGGTTATTGAAACGTTTATAGAGTTTTTATGTGTTCAAACGGAAATTTCAGTTTATGTTGTTAAAGGAATATTTTTTGTTTAGGCCTACGTATTGAATTGATCTGGAAATGTTGCTTCGGTTTTGTGTTATGTGAATGAGGTTACTGTAATATCTACATTTGATTTTAACATGTGCGTACTAGATATCCATTGACATGGAAGCAATCGATGGTTTTTTATTTTCATTTGTGTGGGAAGTTCACAGATGTGATGGTGGTTTAAAGAAATATGTAAAGGGTTATGAAGACGTGATTAGAAAGGTTGATATGATTTTAGTTCCGTTTTACGCCAGCCTGTTGAACGAAGTCTGTTACAAATTGTTAGGATAGCTTTGGGATCTGAGAGGAAAAGATCAAAGCTGTGACTTTGTTAGCTAGCTAATGGCTAACAACGAAAACGTGGAGAAAGTGCATTTTGCTGTCCTGAGACCGAGGAGAGTCCAGGAAGTTGAATTTGCAACTGTGGTAGCGACATTTGTAGCTAACAAATTTACAGACAGACTCAACAGCGATGGCGGCGGGTACAGGCTAGTAAAGGAATTACAGCTTGACATTTGAGATCCAGGATGGGAAGCGTATGACGCATGCGCAGATTCGTAAATTTGAGAAATTGAGAAAGACGCAAATTTAGAGTAATAGATTATTTTGGAGCGAGTTTTACATAGGCTACTAATTTGGTTGCTTTTGAAAAATGTTACGTGATGAGTATTTTGATACATTTGTTAACAAGGTTTTTGTTTGTTTGAGTACATTTTATGTGTTAGAAATTCCGAGGAGAAATGGAGAAAGGTGCATGGGGGCTAAAACAGAGTCCCGTTACGTTGAGATTTTACAGAGGTGATAAGTGAAGAGAAGGTAAGCGCCAACCATCTGTGTTGTCAAAAGAAAAAAAAAAGAAAAAGTTTCAGAGTTTTGATCTGTCCCAGAGCGCATGTTTGATTCAAGTTTAAAATGCGTGCTGATAGATAAGCTATGTTTATTTGAGTTGATTCATTGAGTAAAACTAAGAAGTGTTACATTAAACCATATACAAACTACAAAATAGTCAAGTTAAATGTTTTCATTTTGGGGTTTTTGGTCCGCCAATTTGAGATTTGAGATCCGTGCATTACGCATGCTAAGGGTGTTTTGGCTGGTACATATAAGAATATTCAAAGGAGTATTCTGTATTACATGCTTTGATAAGACATTTGAAAAGTTAAAGAACAAGGTTTTGTTTTATGGGGTTATGTTACTTTTGTTAGATTGTGAATTTAAAGGTTTAAAAAGAAAAAGGAACTATGCATATGCTTTGAAGAAGTACATGGGCAAACATTTTAAGTTAAAAAAAAGTAAAATCTAAGGTTATAAGAGTTTGATAGAGTTTTGGATGTAATTTGGTTTTGAAATGAGAAAGAGAAAATTATTACAATGTACTTTTATTTGAGTTTGATTGTAATATGGTTTTAAGTTTTATTTGGGTGTTTTATCAGAGCCTGTCACAATGTTTGGGATGAACAGTTAGGCTGTGATGAGGATGTTTTATTGTGGTATTAGTGCATGAAGAGGGTTATTATAACTTTTGGGTTTGAAATGATTTGGTAAGACTCATTATGTCTGATAAATTGTGGTTATGATGGTTTGTGCTAATTAGCCTGTTTTGGACTGCAGCCAAAGCAAGTTATGAAGTTCTACCTATCTAACCTATATAGAAATATAGAGGGGGTATACGTTTGGTTAATGGCTACATTAAGAACATTTTATGGTTTATGTTTCATTTTGGAATCATGCAGATTAAATTCTGATTTGGGGTAGTGGATGGTTTTCCTAATGTCTTGGACAAAGAGAGATTTGATTTGGTGAATTTAAATACAGAAAAATAGAAGAGAATCTAAAATATAAAGGTAGTAATTTGAACGGTTCCTAAAGTGTTTTTTTAAGAAAAGATAATAAGAGAATAAAAGTTGAGGTTATTCGTAATTTGGTTGTTTTCTAAAGTAGTTTGATTCTCTAAAGATTGGTTCAAAAGTTGGTTGCTTCAGTGTAAGCTTGTCAATTCATAAAAGGGAAAAGAGTTAAACACATTATCTGATGGTTAAATACATCATTGGTGTTACATATGAATTTGGGAAAGGTATGGTAACAGGGAGTTTCTTATTTTCACCTGTAGAACAACTTGCTGTATGCAAATGTGGGGTTCACTCTAACAATGATGATTATTTCACAGAGAAATGCTAGTGCTGAAACTAGCTGGAGAAGGTTTCTAGATTACCTGCAAGCAATGATGAACTAACTAGAATATGTTTTTGATGTTGACATATGTTTACAGGAAGTGCTGAGATGGTGTTGCCATGTTCTGATAAGCTTAACTTAGCAAATTTGGGTTTATAGGAGTCTTTCGAGGAAAATTGTTGTGTGACTTTGTTGCAATATTTGTCACAGCTTCTTTAAGGGAAGCGCAGGCTTCTTAGAGAGGAAGAGATGACGTTTAGTAATTTATGACTGACTGATGACTGACTGATCCAAACAGAAAGTGACTATGGGGGTTTTATGGTTTTATGACTTTAGCGTCAGAAGTTTGGCTCTGTGGTAAGATTGTGGGGGTTTGATAAAATACTGCTAAATTGAAAATGGTTGACTGTATTTAACCCTGAGTGAGAATTGTGTTTTTGTTTGAGTATATTTTACAAGAATTACAGAATGCAGCAGACAAATGGAGAAAGGAATGGTGGAATGGAGATTTGGACTAATCCACAAGAAAATGCGTTTTGGAAAAAGGAAGGATATGAGAATGAATTGGAGGTTGTATGGTCTGCATAACACATTTATCTTGAGATTTTGCTCAGTTAACACATGGAAAGATCATGCCTCTACAGTTTGTGTGATATATTAATTTTAACATACAAGGGGATTTGTAATGAATGCATATTCATTTTGTCAGACTCATATGTGGAACAAGTAATATGGGAAAAGGAATCTAAACACATTAAGCTTCATAGTTAAGGTTAGAGAAACCATTTGAGTATTGATAGAAGGATTTTTTAGAGTTACATTTTGGAGAAGTGATACTGTTTAATGATTGTTGATGATTGATAGAAGAAGTTGTTGGAAGAAGTTTTTGACATTTCAGGCAGATTTGGGCTCAGTGGTCAAGCTTTTGGTAATTTAGATTATTCCTCAATGAGATTTTTCTTTGAGGATATATAATGATAATGGGTCACACTTGGTTAAAGGAAGTTATTTTGGAGTTGATAGGAGTCAACATTGTGTCAATTACTTCAGTTGAATGAGAAAATGGGATCTTGAAGTCGGACGACAAGAAGTCAGTTAACTTTTTAACTGACCTTTGTGAGAATGTGCTTGTTTATCACTGTGCAACCCTTTGTAGTGTACTTTGTGTGAGATTCACAGGCAGGTGGAGGTTATTCTTCTTCCGGTGACTGGACCGCTGCATAATTTGATACCAGGGGACTGGATCGTGGTGAAGGACCTGAAACGCAAGTCCTGGTGCCATACCAGATTCTCCTGACGACTAATTCGGCGGTTAGGATCGAGGGGAGAGCAACGTGGATACACGCTAACCATTGTGAGCGTGCGCCTTGCCTGGAGACTGAAGGAGAGGATGCGCGTCCTGCGTAGTACCAAGGAAAACTCAGAGTCTGTGCGCATAGTGCAGTTCTTTGAAAGTTGCTGTGAGCAATTTGATCGTCGTTTGCAATTGGTTCGACTAGACTACACTGCCTGAAAGAAGATTGCCTATAGCCAACTGAAGATGGAAGAAGAGGTTAATGTGAATGATAGTATGAAATCAGATTTACAGAAGAAGATATTAATGTGTTTGCTTCTTATGTTCTAAATATAAGGGTATGTTTAGATTGATGGGAATACATTTGCTTTGTGTATGTTTGTATTCGGTATGGATGTTTTTTACTGAGTTGCATTGAATACTTATTTTGATGTTGATTTTTATTTTTCTCAATGCACTGTTTGAGTTATGGTGTTGTTAAAAAAAAAGAATGGAAATGTAATAGAAATTTTGGTCATATGCATAGATGTATGTGTATGAAATCTATAATCTTCTATGTTCATTGGTAAGAGACAGGAAGGGAAGATAATTAAGTTGAGTTCAAAGGAATGTGAGGTGCTGATGGCTCTGTGGGCAGCTTGCCCTGGGGGATGGGTGAAGCATCTTATATGGCCTTCTGTCCTCTGGTTACTGTAAGGGGTCAATGAGACAGTTGCTCTGAACTTTGGCTAGAAGGACTGTGTCCTGTTTCATTGTTTGTGTTAATTAAAAGTATTGTTTGAAGATGGTCACACAAAGGACAGTTGACCATTTGACTGGTCAACCCCTGTGGCTTTATTATCTACTGCTCTGGAGAGAGCTGTGACATCAAAGAACTTTGGGACACACCGGAGATGTATTGTTTCAAACTGTCACTAAGTTGAGTTAGCCAATCACAGAGTTTGCTACATTGATTGATTGACCTTATAGAATGCCATTTGATCTTAAGTTTATATAAGGCAGTGCATGTGTGACGGTTGGCCATCACTCCTGCGAACGACCTGTGTGGATGGCACCTCCTTCGTTGAGACTGATCAACAAAGCTTTGTTTATGTAATTGTATAGTCTAATAAATTCTATTAAAACCATATCCCTTGACTATTCAGATCTACACAGTGCCACTCGAATTCTTCCTTAGCATCTGTCAACTCTCAAATCCGAAGTCAGAGGAACAGGACAAGGATTTGAGCAAAGTATTGTTTATAAACTAAAGCAAAAAGATTATTCTTAAACACATCAAAGACCCGAGAAGATCCAGTTGAAGTCGGTGTGTCACTCTAACGAATTGACATACTAGATAATAGTGATTAAATCCCACCCACACCTATTCTGCCATTGATTGAAACAAACACACACACATTTGTATAAATTGAGAACTGACAAGACGCTCAGCTGAAAAACTCAAAGCTTGGCAGATCACCAAATCATTGATACAGCCCCAAAATAAGTTTTTTCCCTGCCGTGTCTTGGCAACAAGCATTATATCATTAGTTTGACTCTACAGTCTAGTCCAGAGTTTGGAACAGACAGCAGTAACCTCTATTCTGGTGACTTCCGTTTAAAAGTGCCCGTAGGGCAGACTATAGCAGTACGGGACAGGCCAGCCGCACATCCATCACTCTAGATTTTCTTTGGTCGACCAAAACTCGACTAAAACGTCTGAAAATCGACTAATCGAACTTTGAAACGCTTAAAAAAAAAAAAACTACTAACATTTTTGCGATCTGACTCAATGGCTGCTGGACATTGCAGATTCAGCAGCTAATAGCCTACTAATAATAAGACTCGTATCACCAGTCCTGTTGTAACCGAATGCCGATGGTATTTAGTATCTCTTACAATGTACTCCAAATAAAAAATTGTTTGTTTAACATGCAAATCATCAGAGCGCGCGTATCACTGCCTGAAAACTTGCAGCATTCGAACTTACGTAGAAGCTGAGTGGGGAACGTTGCAACAGAGAAAGATTTTGTCTTGGCCGGAGAAGATAATGTCATTCGAATTGGATGTGATTCTTATAATAGGCATATTCCTTTTTCAACCCAGTGCATTAGCATTAGTGAAGTAGGGCTAGACCAACTTACGTTTTTCAGGTGGTAGGCTACATCATTTTCGACGTCGAACTATGAAAAATAAACCGTTGTTGGCAGAGTTTGCATTAAAAAATGTTTGAGTCACCCGGTACTTTGTAAATGTACTTTAATGAAATGCCGCCATACCACAGATGTCTTTGCCATTTTGACTAATAACACCGACAAAGTAGGCTATGGCAGAGTTTGTAGTTCTGCAGCCAATTGTGCTCGTGCCGTGTGCAAAATACCAAAACAAAAAAACAAAGCGCAGATTAATGAAAGGGAAAACAGTAACACCTTTTCTTTTAAATTATATATTTTTTGAGTTGGTTTATTTGTCTCAAATAATATAATCTAGAATTTATGTTGAACATTTCGTTAATTCAGCAATGATGACACAAGCGGGAATCAGATCTCACACTGCCATATGGCAGCTCGACTAAAACAATCTTAGTCGACCAAGAGCATATCGACCAGAAAATCGACTAGTCGACCAAGTGGGGACAGCCTTACATCACTCAGTATTACCGTTGTTCCCAGTAGGATAAGCAAGGATTATAAAATAGGGCTGCAACAAATGATTATTTTGATAATCGACTAATCTAACGATTATTAGATCGATTAGTCGACTAATCATCAATTCTTTCATTGCTTAATCAGAATGCTTTGAACGATTATTCAGCTTTTGCAATTTGTTAAAACATTGAGTTATACTTATTGTAACTAATACATAAAGCCAAGAAATTACTTCAGCTTTTGAAAAAACATTTGTATTGCACTTTGAGCCAACTGAACAGGCTATTACATCTCTTTTTGTCCAATTGTGTCCTAAGCAATGTGTCAATCATGTTGCTTTAAAGTATTTAAAAGATAAATAAACAAAAATAAGTCAGTTGTATTACAGACAAAAAAAAGGAAGAATGTAAACATAGCTCTTGTAAGACAACAGGGTTCTGTTCGATGAAAAACTGTGAGTAACAGTATCATTTCAGGACTGGCTTTTTGTTTGTCTCATAACAATGGTCGTATACACTGAACTGTCTAACTGCTGTCTGTGGACATGTTGCTACGTTGTTAGTATCCATGAAATACTGCGTCATTCGTTGTTATCATCTGGTGTAGCTAACTAGCCATCCAGCTTGAGCACACTCACCTCTTGCCGTTTCCATCTCCTCTCGTGCGGGGATGCTTTCGTTTTAAATGTTCATGCATGCACGTTGTGCTACCATGGTAAACAAGTTTCGCCTTACACACATTACATATTACAGTATTTTTAGTTGGATCTTTGGTGAAACTTTCCCATACAAGACTTTATCAGGAAAACACATTTATACGGGGATTATTCACGGGAAAAACGGTGGTAAGGCTTTGGACAGCCAGGTGATGGCTCCAGTGAAGGTACTTTTTTTTTTTACGCCACCCAGACGACAAAAAGTCGTCGTCATCTGCCGCTTATCCTGGGGTTGGGTCCCGGGGGCAGCAACCTAAGCAGGGAGGCCCAGACTTCCCTCTCCCCGGCTACTTCCACCAGCTCTTCCTGGGGGACCCCGAGGCGTTCCCAGGCCAGCTGAGAGACATAGTCCCTCTAGCGTGTCCTGGGGCTTTCCCGGGGCATACACCTCACTAGGGAGGCGTCCAGGAGACATCCTGATCAGATACCCGAGCCACTACAGCTGGCTCCTCTCGACGCGGAGGAGCGGCGGTTCAACTCTGAGCCCCTCCCGGATGACCGAGCTTCTCACCCTATCTCTAAGGGAGAGCCCGGACACCCTGTGGAGAAAGCTCATTTCGGCCGCTTGTATTCGCAATCTCGTTATTTCGGTCACTACCCATAGTTTGTGACCATAGGTGAGGGTAGGAACGTAGATCGACTGGTTAATAAAGAGCTTCGCCTTTCTACTCAGCTCCTTCTTCACCACGACGGACCGATGCAGAGCCCGCATCACTGTGGATGCCGCACCGATCCGCCTGTCGATCTTGCGCTCCATTCTTCCCTCACTCGTGAATAAGACCCCGAGATACTTGAACTCCTCCGCTTGGGTCAAGATCTCCTCCCAGACCCGGATATTGCACTCCACTCTTTTCCAGTCGATAACCATGGCCTCAGATTTGGAGGTGCTGATTCGCATCCCAGCCGCTTCGCATTCGGTTGCGAACCGTTCCAGTTAGAGCTGAAGGTCCCGGCCCGATGAAGCCAACAGGACCACATAATCAGCAAAAAGCAGCGACCCGATCCTGAGGTCACCAAACAGAAGTACCAATAGAAACAAAAAGCTCCTGTAATACACCCATCTTTCCAATAAAGAAGCCACATTCTAATGATTATCAATTGGTACATGGTCTGCGGGCTATTAACTCCACTGGAGACTTTCCAAAGGTGATTGTTCTAATGTACACATATTACTTTCCAACATTCCGCCAGGCACAAAATATAAACAGTTGTTGACCTGTGCTCTGCATTTTTATGTTTCAGTACATCCAGACACTCATGTTCATCACTCATGTTTATTTTACATACAGCTCGCACGCCAAGCGCGCTTGCATGAACTGTGACACTCCCTAACTTGCATTACATTAAACACAGCATGTGTTTTTACATAGGGAGGAACTGGTAGCAAAGACTCTCCCGAAGGAACTCTGATGTACTGGACAGAGCATTAGATTAATTAATTCCATCAAAGCACGCCCACTGAAGAGCAGTCTATTTTCGATTTTATGTGAGGAAATGTGAGCGGAACATCCGAGGTTGTTACTACATACGGCCATTCAATGGCTATCACGCGGCAAGGTTTTGGTACGACTCTACAAACTGAAGGATGAGTTAAAAACATTCCTCAATCAGGAACATTCGGAATATGCAGAGTGAAGTCCTTTTATTTAAAATGTGTTTGGGGGGAGGGGGGGGGCACAACATTTTGAAACTTTTCTAAGGGTGCCATGACTGAAAAAAGGTTGGGAAACACTGCTGCAGTGGACCGAAGAGGCGGAGGGAGCTTTTTCGGCTCTCAAAAGTGACATGCAATCCGCCTCCGCCCTTGGCAATCCCGATTACTCAAAACCATTTAATCTATATGTCATCATAATTTAACGATCTGGATATGCTACTGCTGTATTGTTACAGGACACGCCCATGGGGAAACAACCTTATCCTGTTACAGTACATAACTAGATAGAGGCAGGACTGCCATCCTGCTATCAGGGACTGGCAGCGGCTGCTTTTGTTTTCAAACAAGCATCATCACTGACGATGGGACACCCAGTAACTTTCTACACATCCCATCGACTATACGCCTTACTCACTGTTGGGGGTTTTTTTCGTGTCTAGTGTGTAAAGAGGTGGTATGTGCAGAAAGAAGCAGGACAGGGGTCAGTTGAGGAGAAGAAACAGCCCCATGTAAGGAATTAGGCTAAAGAGGAGACTTGTTTTGTCCCATATTCAGTTATGGGGTAAGAACGAGCTGGGTGAGTCACTCTCCCCTCCCGTTAGAATGTTCTTTCCAGTAGGAAGTCAGGTCAGGATGACCTGATAGCATGGTGCCTTCTCTTTAGAGCCACTGGTTGCATAAGAATGACAAATGAGGGTGGACATCTGTTTATCTTGAACAAACCATGTGTTGTCTGATAATTGCCAAAGATATTTGTATGACGTAGGTAGGACTGTATAAAAGTTCTTTCCTATTGAATACATGTCGGACTTCTCTGGCTAGAGAAGTTCTGCGTGTGTTCCCAAGAGCCTACGCAATAAAGACGAAAGCCTTTGTAATCAATCTCCTGACTCCAAGCCTGTTAATTCATACACCACTAAGAACCACTTTCGAGCCTCCAACATCACAAACCCACATTTTGTCTTAACACAAGCCGGAAGACCTGATTACGAGATCATACTGTCTGCACCAGAACTAACCATTCAAGGGTGTGGCACGGTGAACTTGGCAACTACCACACACCTGTGTTCATGTAACTGATGTACTTGCTATAGAGATGCTGTGGGTAACCACGCTGGTTACAGTGTTGTACAGCTCAAAGATGACACCACATTTGAGATCATCCAATCTGTAAAGGTTGACCAACCATGTTCTGCCCAATTGGCTGAAATAAAGGCACTTACAGCAGCATGTCAGTTGGCAAAGGGCAAGAGACTTAATGTTTACACTGACTCTGCATATGCATACGGCATCTATCATGTGTATGGTAACATATATATGGAAGCAGAGAGGCTTCCGCAGAGCCGATGGCACCGTGATCAGCCATGGACAGTCCATTTCACAACTGTTGGATGCCATGCACGTTCCAACTGCATTGGTCATTATTAAATGCCCGGCCCACCAAAAGACAGACACACTCATCGCCAGAAGTAACAACATGGCAGATGAGGCAGCCAGTGTCACGATGGCTGGCTAGCAGGTAGACCCAAATGCAGGACTCAGACCCAGGAGGTAAATTAAAGATTTATTTTACGAAAACAAAAGGCAGGGCTGCAGTAGCGGAGAATCTGGGGGGAATGCTGGAACAACGGGACGAGCCTGGAGCAGCAGGGGTATGAACCGGGTCTAGAAAAAGGCAGGGAAATAACTGGTTATAAACAGAATAAGATTTGAGACTGACTAAGGTAATTCAGACGGCCGACTGACGTGGACGATAATGACGACGTTGAACTGGCGAAGAGTGGATGGAAAACCGGGGTTGTTATACAGATGGTGATTGGTAAATGATCCGCAGATGTGCGTTGTTAACACGGAGCGTGTGGACAGGAATGCAGGAGCCTGTAATTGAATTAAAGGAACCGACAGTCAAAAGACAGAACGAAAAGGACAAGTCCAACCCAGGGACATGACAGTACCCCCCCCCCCCCCCCTAACGGGCGCCTCCAGGCCGGAGCAGCCCGAGTGGATGCGATGGAAGTCCCGGATGAGAGAGGGGTCGAATATACGGGAACGGGGCACCCAGCACCGCTCCTCTGGACCATAACCCTCCCAGTCCACAAGGTATTGGAAACCGCGTCCACGGCGGCGCACGTCCAGCAGGCGGTTCACCGTGTACCACTGGGTGACCGTCAATCAGCCTGGGAGGTGGTGGAGCTGGAATCGGGAGGGCACAGCGGGCTGGATGACACAGGCTTTAAGAGGGAGGTGTGGAACACTGGGTGGACTTTCAGTGAGGCAGACAGCTTCAGGCGGACCGCCACTGGGTTGATCACCGATACGACCTCGAAGGGACCCACGTAGCGGGGAGCCAGTTTGCGCGAGGCCACCTTGAGGGGAAGGTCCTTAGCCAGGAGCCAAACCCGTTGTCTGTGGGTGTAAGCCGGGGCGGGGACCCATCGTCGGTCTGCTCGGCGTTTGGTGGTGGCTGAGGTGCGCAGCAGGGCGGAACGGGCTTTCCTCCACACTCGCTGGCAGCGGCGGACATGGACCTGGACCGAGGGAACAGATATCTCCTCCTCTTGGTGCGGAAACAGAGGTGGCTGGTAGCCCAGGGAGCAGTGAAATGGTGACAACCCGGAGGACGTGCTGATTAGAGAGTTGTGTGCGTACTCCACCCAGGGCAGGTAAGAGCTCCAGGACGTGGGTTTGGAGGAGCACACACTGCGGAGAGCCGCCTCCATCTCCTGGTTGACCCGTTCTGTCTGGCCGTTGGTCTGGGGGTGGTACCCCGAGGACAGGCTGACTGTTGCCCCCTGTGGACCACGATTAGATACGATGTCCATCGGGATCCCATGCAGGCGGGACACGTGGGCAACCAAGAGATCTGCTGTCTCGCTGGCTGACGGGAGCTTGGGAAAGGCAATGAAATGAGCTGCCTTGGAGAAACTGTCAATTATGGTGAGGACTGTGGTGTTGTTGTCAGAGGGAGGGAGACCGGTGACGAAATCCATAGCGATGTGGGACCAAGGGCGGCCAGGAACCGGTAGGGGGCGCAGGAGACCCGATGGCGGGTGTGTGGAGGTCTTGCTGCGAGCACAGGTAGAGCCGGTAGACAAAAAGCGGGCGCGTCCTTCGCCATGGTAGGCCACCAGAAGTGTTGCTGTAAAAACGCTATGGTGCGTGTGATTCCGGGATGGCATGTGAGTCTGGTGGAGTGAGCCCATTGTAGCACCTCAGTACGGACTGTGTCGGGGACAAACCGGAGGCTCTGTGGACCGGGTCTGGGGTCGGGTTGCTGTTGTTGGGCTCGAGTGATGAGGGACTTCACCTCCCAGGTGACGGCGGCCAACAGACAGGTTGGGGGCAAGGTTTCTGGTGGTGAGTCGTCTTGATCAGGAGCGTGTATCCGAGAAAGAGCGTCGGGCTTGGTGTTCCGGGAGCCTGGTCGGTAGGTCAGGTGGAAATTAAACCTACCGAAAAACAGCGCCTGACGGGAGTTGCGGCATTTAGCTGTCTGGATGTATGACAAGTTTTTGTGGTCCGTCCAGACCACAAACGGTTGTTCTGAACCTTCCAGCCAGTGACGCCATTCCTCAAACGCCTGCTTAACTGCCAGTAGCTCCTTGTTACCAACATCATAGTTCCATTCAGCAGGGGTTAGCTTGCGGGAAAAGTAGGCACAGGGATGGAGCTTCTGGTCCTGGGTAGACCTCTGCGAGAAGACAGCTCCAACTCCGGTGTTGGACGCATCTACCTCCACCACAAACTGTAGGGATGGGTCAGGCTGAGTGAGTAACAGGGCTGAGATGAACCGGGTCTTGAGAGTGTTGAAGGCGGTGTCCGTCTCCGATGTCCATTTGAATGGAGAGGCGGTGGAGGTGAGCATGGTGAGCGGAGCAGCCACCTGACTGTA
The DNA here is from genome assembly GCF_021917145.1 of Hypomesus transpacificus. Classification (NCBI taxonomy): domain Eukaryota; kingdom Metazoa; phylum Chordata; class Actinopteri; order Osmeriformes; family Osmeridae; genus Hypomesus; species Hypomesus transpacificus. The sequence continues at coordinate 4,138,088 of NC_061073.1, forward strand.
GCCACGAAATGTTGGAGTTGTTTTAGGGTCTCTGGAACTGGCCACTCCTTCACCGCGGCCACTTTGGCTGGATCCATCTCCACTCCCCCCTCGGAAATAACGTGACCCAGGAACGAGACAGTAGAGGCGTGGAAGTGGCATTTCTCCGACTTGACAAATAACCGGTTCCGAAGCAGGCGTTCCAGGACCAACCGAACATGTTGGATGTGTTCCGGAAGGGAGTGAGAAAAGATGAGGATGTCGTCAAGGTATACGAAGACGAAGCGGTTTAGCATGTCTCGGAGGACGTCAGTCACCAGGGCTTGGAAGACTGAGGGTGCATTGGTGAGTCCAAACGGAACCACTAAATACTCAAAATGGCCCAGGGGTGTGTTAAAGGCCGTCTTCCATTCATCCCCCTACCGGATGCGCACCAGATGGTGAGCGTTGCGCAGGTCTAACTTAGTGAAAATAGTGGCTCCGTGGAAGGGAACGAAAGCAGAGCTGAGGAGTGGCAAAGGATACTTGTTGCGGGTTGAGATGGCGTTCAAGCCCCGGTAATCTATACACGGACGCAGGCCTCCGTCCTTCTTGCCCACGAAGAAGAATCCTGCCCCTAACGGTGAAGAGGAGGGTCGGATAAAACCAGCTGCTATCGAGTCCTTAATGTACTCCTCCATGGCAGCGGTCTCCGGTCGTGACAGGTTATAGAGACGCCCGCTGGGGAGAGGCGCACCAGGAAGCAGATCTATGGAAAGGTCGTAAGGACGATGTGGTGGTAGAGACAGCACGCTCTTCTTGTTAAAAACCTGGGTCAAGTCATGGTAGTCCTCGAGTACCGTGGACAAGTCGGGTGGATCGGAACCAAGGGGCGCGGAGGAGTCTGGCGTTGGAGCCCAGGCAACTGGAAAAGCAGCGGGAATCCCAGGAGGTCACTTCGCCCAAGGTCCAGTTAATGTGGGGGTTGTGTCGTTGTAGCCATGGGTATCTAAGGATGAGAGGGAACTGGGGACTCTCCAGGACAAACAAGCGAAGATGTTCATGATGATTTCCGGCAAGAAGGACACTGAGAGAAGTGGTTTGATGTTCGATGAATGCAATCCGACGACCGCTCAGCCCTCTAACGACCACCGGTGGGATCACAGGTTTGAGCTCCACTCCGAGTTGTTTGGCGACCTCCCGGTCTATGAAGCTCCCATCAGTGCCTGAGTCAATGAGAGCCTGGAGAGGTATAGATGTTGCTTGGCACCGTACTACAGCTTCTAGGGTGGAGCGCGGAACAGAGGGAGCAGCGGTCCGGCCCGTCAGTATCTCCCCTTTCACCGACGGGCACGGTCGTTTCCCGACCGCGTGGTGCAGTTAGCGATGGTATGGCCGGATTGACCGCAGTAGAAACATGCGCCCTCCACTCGCCTGCGCTCTCTCTCTTCTGGAGAAAACCCAGTGCGGCCGATTTGCATGGGTTTGGACTCAAAAGAGGATCTACCTCGGGAGGACTCCAGAGAGCGGGGCGACACTGGAGGACTCCTTGCAGGAGACAACGGTCGGGGTAACGGACGGAAGGACCTCTCTCTTCGTCTCTCTCGTACTCGATTATCGATTCTGATGGAAAGCTCGAGGAGTCGGTCCAGACTCTGAGGTTCATCCCGGGAAGCCAACTCGTCCTTCATGTTGTCCGCCAGACCACGGTAGAACGTAGCCCGCAGTGCAGCGGCGTCCCAGTCGCTCTCAGCCGCAAGCGTACGAACTCGATGGCATAGTCAGCCACACTGCGGGGACCCTGACGGAGAGAGGCGAGCCGCCTTCCAGGATCGGGACCGCCATCAGGATGATGAAACACCTTCATGAGGTCCTCGGTGAAGGCGTCGTAAGAGGAAGACCGCGATCCCCCTGAACGCCACACTGCGGTGGCCCAGGACAAGGCCTTCCCTGAAAGGACCCCGATGACGTAGGCAATGCGTGATCTATCTGAGGGATAAGACGACGGCTGCTGGCCAACACCAGGGAGCACTGCATGAGAAAGTCCCGGCAGCGGTGTGGTTCTCCAGCATACCTCTCTGTGGGGGCAACTTGGGGTTCCCGTTGTAGTCGAGGTGGAGGCGGGTTGACAGGCTCTGGTACAGGGGATGGTACCGGTAGGGTCGGGGAGGACAACTCCGTCCGGGGGCCATTGAAAGCGGCGACGAGTTGTGCCATCTGGTCTGACAAGGTTTGGAGTGCCTCTTCGTGTCGGCCCAAGGCGGCACCCTGGTATGAAACGGCTTGGCGGAGCTGCTCTGAGTCTGCTGGGTCTGTCATGGCCAGTTCAATCTGTCACGATGGCTGGCTAGCAGGTAGACCCAAATGCAGGACTCAGACCCAGGAGGAAAATTAAAGATTTATTTTACAAGAACAAAATCCAGTCGGAGAAAATAAAAGGCAGGGCTGCGGTACAGATGGTGATTGGTAAATGATCCGCAGATGTGCGTCGTTAACACGGAGCGTGTGGACAGGAATGCAGGAGCCTGTAATTGAATTAAAGGAACCGACAGACAAAAGACAGAACGAAAAGGACAGGTCCAACCCAGGGACATGACAGCCAGGCAAGAAGCAGCGGGGACGGGGGCAGTGATGGGACCAATACAGGTAGTGGATGATCCAGCCCCACTCACCACTTTATCTTCCCTTGTGCTAGCGCAACACCGAGTTAGTCCTCAAGAAAAAGATATGTGGTTGAAATGTGGGGCAATGCAACACACCCAAGATGGACCCAACAAAGGTCTATGGAGGAGTAGTCATGGCCATTTTGTTTTACCAAGTACGTCGCTGCACTTTGCTATTTATTTTTGTTTCTTAATTTTTCATCCCCACCCTTACGTTTCTTTAGCCTGGTCCTAACCAGACCCTCATACATTTCATTTGTACAGAGGGTCTGGGATCGCTCCATTGACAAGCGTTAACTTCCTTGAAGGCGGGTCCTCTGTTGAAGTTTAACACTATTTGATCTGCCCAGAGCCATTCAGATCTGCCATAACCAATTGCTAGCGTTCGCCTTAGCCAACTCCTTCACCACTACTGTAACGGAGCTAGCTGCCGTAGCTGGGAAATCAAACTGTTCCCGAACCCCGTGGGGAGTAGGGCCACAACATCATGGCCACCAACAAAACGGAGCAAGGAATGTTCTTGCTCCTGCTTTAGCTGTTGGATATTCGGCAGCGTTGCTACAACCGCAGAATAGCTTCGCTCGCATCTTTCTCCGCCGCCATTACAGAACTAATCAAACTAGTGCACAACATTAACGTCATCGTTCTCAGCCACTCCCTCTGTTCGCTGATTGGACCTACAAAAAATGTGTTTCTAAAAAAACGACTTTAAAGCCAAACTCCCAGACCTAGCACAGAAGCAAAATCCAAATTGAGCGGAAGTACGTAGGAGGGCAGAGCCAGGCTAACGTTTCTTAGCCTGGTTTTCCAAATTATAAAACTGAAAGCATGCAGCCAAGGAGCTCTCCACATTTATTACTCATTTAAAAACTATTTGATAAATCGAATATAACAGCATCATAGAATGTAAAGTAAAGTAACAGCTAGCTGCGTCAGTTACTTGTAAAATGCATAGATCTTAATTTCAAGTTCAAGTTCAAGTTCAAGTCTTTTATTTGTCAGGTGCACAGAGCAACACAAGGTTAGACTGGGCACTGAAATTCTTAAGACAAGACAACGCAAGCACTTGGCATAACATAAAAGTACACAGAACAAATTTACATCTATGCTGAGCTTAGATAAGTGAACTTCCTAAATATACAGATAGCAATAAATAAACGACTATACTAACCCTAACACTAAAACTTCCTAAATTACAGATAACAATAAATAGTACGCTATACTAACCCTAATACACAAAAAAAAAAAAAAAAAAAAAAAAAAAAAACCTGTTACAACCCTATAAACTAATCTAACCTAAATGGAGTACAGTGCAGTAGTGCAAATTTACAGATCAGTGACTTTGTCAATGACCAAACAGGAGCCTGGTGGCGAGGTACAGTAGTGCAATGTTACTGAAAGAGCAACCAGTAGCTGAAAGTGACAGTGTATAAGTGACTAGTGTGCAGTAAAAATGTCCATATCAGTGTCCATTGAGAAGCCTGATGACCCTTGGGTAGAAACTGTTGTCCAGTCTGCGTGTGCGCGACCGGATGCTGCGGTAACGCCTGCCAGAAGGCAACGGGGTAAAGAGACTGAAGGATGGGTGGGAACAGTCTCTTAGAATCCTGCTGGCTTTCCTAAGGCAACGTGTGTGGTAGGTGTCCTGTAGGGCTGGGAGCTTCCTGCCGATGATGAACTCAGCAGAACGGACCACACTTCGTAGGGCCTTGCGGTCCCGGTCTGTGCAGCTCCCATACCACACTGTGATACAACCAGTCAGAATGCTTTCTATAGTGCATCTGTAAAAGTTAGTAAGGATGACTGAGTCCATACCAAACTTCTTCAGTCTCCTCAGGAAGAAGAGGCGCTTACGGGCCGTTTTGACCACCTTGTCCGTGTGAACAGACCAGGTGAGGTCATTGCTGATGTTCACCCCGAGGAACTTGAAGCAGCTGACCTTCTCCACTTCCGATCCATTGATGAATAGGGGTGCATGCTCCTCCTCCTGCCGCCTCCTAAAGTCCACAATCATCTCCTTGGTCTTGCTGATGTTAAGAGAGAGGTTGTTGTCCTGACACCATGATGTCAGGGTGTCAACCTCCTCTCTGTAGGCTGACTCGTCACTGTCAGAGATGAGGCCCACGATGGTTGTGTCGTCAGCAAACTTAACGAGGAGGTTGGAGCTGTGCGTAGCCGCACAGTCGTGGGTGAACAAGGAGAACAGGAGAGGGCTGAGCACACAGCCCTGGGGGGTGCCTGTGTTGGTGATCAGTACAGATGAAGTGCGGTCACCGATTCTCACCACCTGTGGCCTCCCCGTCAGGAAGTGGAAGATCCACTTGCAGAGGGAGGTGCTTAGTCCCAGGTCCACAAGCTTGGAGACCAGTCTGGAGGGGATGATGGTGTTGAATGCAGAGCTGTAGTCAATGAACAGCATCCTCACATATGTATTCCCCTTGTCCAGGTGGGAGAGAGCGGTGTGCATGGTCAGAGCGATGGCATCGTCTGTAGACCTATTGGACCGGTATGCAAACTGCATAGGGTCCAGTGTGGGGGGCAGCGAGGAGCAGATGAATGATTTGACTAGCCGCTCGAAGCACTTCATGATGATAGAGGTCAGTGCTATTGGGCGATAGTCATTCAGACATGTGACCTTGGTGTTCTTGGGCACAGGGATGATGGTGGTCCTCTTGAAGCAGGTGGGGAGTACAGACAGGTTAAGGGAGAGGTTGAAGATGTCACTGAAGACCCCTGCCAGCTGGTCAGCGCAGCCCCTAAGGGCCCTACCTGATACGCCGTCTGGGCCAGGTGCCTTGCGAGGGTTGATCTTCTTAAAGCATAGCCTCACCTCAGCTACAGTTAGTGTAGGCACACCACTGGCTTGGCCTTCAGGTAGCTCCACTGCAGGGGGTTCACTGTCCCTCTCAAAGCGAGCGTAGAAGGAGTTCAGCTCGTCTGGCAGTAGGACAGAAGACTGGGTCTCATTGTAGCCTCTCCCTTTGTATTCTGTAATGGCTTTAAGTCCACTCCACATGCGCCTGGGGTCAGAGCCATGGTAGCTGGACTCCACCTTGGTCCTGTAGGCCCTTTTCGCTGCTTTGATGGCCTTCAGAAGGTCGTATCTGGCCTTCCTGTACTCATCAGGGTCCCCAGAATTAAAGGCGACAGTACGGGCTCTCAGCTTGGCCCGGACCGCGGCATCAACCCAGGGCTTCTGATTTGGGAAAGACCGGACAACCTTCTTGGGGACAACGTCATCAATGCAGTGCTGGATGTAGCTGGAGACAGTGTCTGAGTATTCGTTAATGTCCCCATCTGCTGCGTCCCTGAACATCAGCCAGTCAGTGGTGTCAAAGCAGTCCTGGAGGGTCGCCACACACTCGTCACTCCATAGGTGAACTGACCTCTCAACCGGTCTGACCTGTTTGAGCTTTTGTTCATATGCGGGGAGAAGAAGAATGGAGGTGTGATCAGCCTTCCCAAAGGCAGGGCGGGGGAGGGGTTTGTAACTGCCCTTGAATGTTGTATAACAATGGTCAAGGATCTGGTCTCCACGTGTGAAGAAGTCAATGTGCTGATAGTATTTGGGCAGGACTTTCTTCATGTTAGCTCTGTTGAAATCACCAACAACAATGAAGGCTGCCTCTGGGTGCACATTTTCCAGACCATTGATAATCCCATACAGTTCATCCAAAGCAGCGGCCTTGTCTACCTGGGGGGGGATGTAGACTGCACTCATGACGACCGCAGTGAATTCCCGAGGTAGATAGAAGGGTCTGATTTTTACAGTTAGCAGCTCAAGGACCGGAGAGCAGTGAGATGCTAATACCGCTACATCCGTAGCCCAGAGAGAGTTAACCATAACACAGACCCCTCCGCCCCTGCACTTCCCTGAGTCAGCTGTTCTGTCCTGGCGGTATATGGTGAATCCCGACGGGGTAACCGCTGCGTCGGAGATCTCCGGAGACAGCCAGGTCTCAACGAACGCCAGTACACAGCAGTTCCTGATGTCCCGTTGGAATTTGACACGAGCGTTAAGTTCATCCATTTTGTTGTCGATGGACTGAACGTTAGCTAGTAAGATGGTTGGAAGAGCAGGTTTGAAGCATCGTTTCCGAGTTCGAACAAGGACTCCAGCACGCCGGCCACGTTTCTTCTTTCTCCGTCTAGCGGGTAAACAGAACGGCGAAACAGCAAAGGGCCAGCTGCAGTCCGAGCTCGCACTCCGAGAAGTGGAATTAAAGTTCGTAAAATGATCCTTGCCAAGTGACAACTTAATGTCCAGAAGTGTCTGCCGGTCGTACTGAATAAACGACAATATAACATTGACAAAACAAGTAACGAACACTAAAAAGACTAACAAAAAGCTGGGTTTTTGCGGAGCTCTTGTCGACGCAGCCATCGCGTAGGCGCGCCGGAAGTATATATTTAGCTTTTTAGCTTTTTTATATATTTAGCAATTTAGCTTGCACCTAACATATTTGAGTGTGCTAACATTAGCAATAACGTCAGCTAGTTCGAGGTGTATACATAGGCTAACCATTAAATTAGCAGCACATTTCTCGTATATAACAATGATTAAACATGGACTTACCTGAAAGTGATGCACGGGCAACCTCTCGCAGTTTCTTTCTCTTTCTTTTTTCTGTCCATGAATAAGCGCAGCTAGTTCTGGCAGGGCAATCGGGCAGCGCGCGTCAGTCAGTGATCGGGGACGTAAGGTGTCTTACTCCACCTTCCTTACTCCTCCCACTACCACACCCATGTAGCAGCGCATATCCATTTGGCCACGTCCGATAAGGCGTCTTTAAAAGACGCGCGGATATGCACACACTCACCCCGGTCGTTGTATGATCAGTGCTGCTGCCACCCTCCACCGTCCCCTTCTCCCCCATGCTGTCTGTGTATCTATCCAACAGGGGGATTATATCTCTATTGCTCCCTGCCTCATATGTCATGTATGTATGTGTTGCATCGAGGAGGCAGGGAGTGCTTCCCTTAGATCATCCACTCCGCCAAAGTAAATCTACATGTCCATGTCATGTAACAATAAATGCTCAAATCTAATACGTGATTGTCTTGACTGAACTCCTGTTGTCTTTTTGAGGCCATTTTCGAAAAGTTGACCTAGCCTACTGTCAAAGTTTGTCAGGCCACTGAGATAGGAAAGAGCACCAACAGCGTGCTTGGGAAGTTGAGTGTGTATTTGTTTGGGGGGGGGGGGCAATAAAATATATCTCAGCGTGTAGTGCACGTCACGCCTGCTCGTACCCGGTAGATGAACGAATCATTGATCCGAAGACTCAGTTGTCAGAAGAACGAAACATTGGGCCTCATTCTCGAAAGGTTTCTTCTTAAATGTTTCTTACGGGCTTCGGAAAAACAACGTAAGAAAAACACATCCGCCAAATTCATGAACGCTTGAAAATGTGTTCCTACGCAGCAGAAGTTTTCTGAGCTGTGCTCCCCGGGAAGAGATTGCTTAAGTTGAAAGCGCGTCTTCGTGCTCCTGAATTTGCATACATACACGCCCCGACAGCTCCTTATAAGGGCATGCAACAGCAGTGACGTGGCAATCAGAATCGACACAATTAGGAAAGCAACAGGAACGCAAGTTATGTCCAAGCGAAAAGCAACTAGTGCACAGGTGTGCAACATCATACCAGTAAGATGAGCAGTGGAATTGTTCTCCACTGGATCTAACAGTGTGCACACTAAGCAAGGTTCATTATTATAATTATTTAAATCCGAGGATGTCTGTTATGGCAAGCCGTTTTATCATTTAACCAATGAATTCTTGATATCCAAAATTCGAATTCTTGATATCAAAAATACAACTCTAAGCTTTTTTAGTAAGTATGACAAGCCGTTTCATCATTTAACCAATGAATTCTTGATATCCAAAATTCGAATTCTTGATATCCAAAATTCAATTCTTGATATCAAGAATTCAAATTTTGGATATTAAGAATTCATTGCTTAAATGATAAAACGGCTTTCCATAGTCTGTAGAGTTGAACCCAATCACCAACGATTTCTCATAACTTTATTAACACTTCAAACACAGAGAGTTTTCTTAAATGCGATTCCTTTGATCCTTGTGGTTTTTTAAGGAATCGCATTTGAGACAACTCTGGCCGATTTGCGACTGCTATTTCGAGTTCGGAAAGTCTTCTGAAGTTCAGAACAAATCCCAGATGAGAAAACTTTCATGAATGCAAAATATTTTCCTAAATCCAATTCAGAAGAAATTCCTTCTTAAATTCTTCTTAACTGCGTTCGAGAATGAGGCCCATTGATCCGAAGAAACGGTTGGGACTCGAGGTGAATGATTCGTTCATCTACCGGGTACGAGTCTTAAGATCGTTTTTCACGTGACCTGCATAGGCTCAGTACCAGGGGCGTAGCCAGGACATTATGTTTGGGTGGGGGGCCAGCTCTGGCCAGTCTTTTATTTAGGGTGGCACTTGATTGTTAAAAACTAAAACAATTTAACTCACACACTGCATCACTCAGAGCAGCAGTTTTCTAACGGTATCCAGTGGTTAGCTGCTTGTCTCCATTGAAGCGCTGTCAGAATGCAAGTACGTTGGTTTGCCTCTTGCGCTGTTGATGGGGGCGTGGCCCAACATGTTGCGAATATGAGGCTTGCAGCGTAAGTGACAAATGATAATTTAAGACGACTTTATAAAGTATAAAAAAATATAAATTCATTTGTTTCAGCCTTAAAATGTTTCTGTTCAGGAGGGTTTAAAAAAATAATAATTGTGAGGTTGGGGGGGCCGGCAGGGGGGCCATTCTCTGACCAATGGTGGCTGTGGCCCCCCCTGGCCACCACGTAGCTACGCCCCTGCTCAGTACTGCTAGCTAGAGGAAACAGAAATGATTCGTTCATTTTGCCATATGATTTTGCCTCGGTCTTTGAGTACGGGTTTTTGGATAATTTTTCACGTGACCTGTATAGGCTCAGAAGAGGAAACAGAAAGGATTTGTTTACCTTGTTCACTTTCGCGTGACTAGGTTTAGTAAGATGTGAATGAAATTCGTTCACAAGTAATAATTACAGGTTTTGTTATTTTGACTTTTTTGTACTTTACTTACAGTTAAGTGCAGTGTAATTGTTTGCCGCGATAATTAAATGCTAGTGTGAAATGACCATTTTGAGTCATCCAAACTGTGATGATGCATTATTTCGATCCAGGAATTTCTTTTAAAATAGTATTTTCTGGTCTACATGCAGGCCTACATGAGAATATGATAAATGTTTGCAGTGGACGTATTTAGGCCAGGGAATTGGCAAAAAATGATAATCCCCCTTGAAATGAACGAATGACTCGAAAAAGATTAGTTAATTTTACTGAACGAGATTCAAAGAACCGAGTCCGTAAAATGATCCAAACTTCCCATCACTATGTACCATGTCAGTGAAAAAGGAAAGCTCAGAGTAGCTGACAGTCTTGGTGACCGGCGCGGAGAAATGCGCGTCTGGTGTGAAGAGCTTTTGCTCAGTCGTAGCCAATCGCGGCACTTCTCGGCGCGTCCAGGCGCTTCGCAGCCAATGTGTCCCTGGCGTTAGAATTGTGAGTTAAAATTCAACTTATGCGACACACCTGCCGTAACCTATCCAAATTGCATAGATGTGCGATAGATTAGCCACAGCGGTGCAGATTGCTTTCTATTGAAAGGAATAGACCCAACATAAAAAAATCTAAAAAATAATGAATATACTGTTACCGTCTTTGCTTCAAAATTATACATTTTAGGCCATACCGCCCAGCCCTAATTCAGAGCACGCACTGTAGCCCAGAAGAGTACAGGTCGACCCCTCTCAAACAGTTTATGGGAGGGTGGGATGATTCTGTCAACCTTGATAACAGACCAAAGCCAATCATCTAATATCCCGAAAATCTTGGTAACAGGCCAACTACCACCAGTAATCTAACATCCAAAACATTTTGTGTTTCTGAGAAAATTACCATACACATTTGTGTTTGACAAATACAAAGACCAGCCCACTGAAGAGGCTCCACCTGACAGAGACAGGTGTGTGTGTTAGGTAGAGTCCTCTTTAGCTGAAGAGTTGCTTGTTTGTGGGTGTGTCTTACTGAGTCTTCTGTGATTGGATAACTCCTGGTGTGTGTGGGACTTACTGAGTCCTCTGTAGTGGGACAGCTGCTGGTAGACCTGCTTCATCCTCTCTATGTTGAGCCGGCTGCCCTCGGCATGGTTCACCATAGGCATGGGGTAGTCCACCCCCACCACGCACCCCGCTGCCTTCTGCACAGACTCAGGGGCGTTCCAGGGCTCGTAAATGTAGCGGTTGGGGTAGTCCTTCAGTTTGGGGATGTAGCGCCTGGACCAGTGACAACACACACTTAGAGGTCACAGTCAGGTGGGCGGTTGACAGACAGGTTTTTTTTCCTTGTAGGGTGTGTGGTGTGGGGTAATTTCTCTAGGACGCTTTCCTTTGTCCAAGGCGGACAGGGAAGTAGTATGTAATGTTCTGTGGAGTGTATAATATGTAGTGTATAAAGTATAATGTAATATATACAGTGCCCTCCAAAAGTATTGGAACAGTGAGGCGAATTCCTTTATTTTTGCTGTAGACTGAAAACATTTGGGCTTGACATCAAATAATGAACGTGAGACCAGAGATCAACGTTTCAGCTTTTATTTCCAGGTATTTACATCAGGATCTGATGCACAACTAAGAAAATATCACATTTTGTTTGAATCCACCCATTTGTCATGTGATCAAAAGTATTGGAACAGATATACTTAAAACATATTTAAGTGAATAAGACTTAATATTTAGTTGCAAATCCTTTGCTTTCAATAACTGCAGCAAGTCTGTGACCCATTGACGTCACCAAACTTTTGCATTCTTCCTTTTTGATGCTTTCCCAGGCTTTCACTGCAGCCTCTTTCAGTTGTTGTTTGTTTTGTGGGGTTCCTCCCTTCAGTCTCCTCTTAAGCAGGTAAAATGCATGCTCTATAGGGTTTAAGTCTGGAGATTGACTTGGCCAGTCTAATACCTTCCATTTCTTGCCCCTGATGAACTCCTTTGTTGTTTTGGCAGTGTGTTTTGGGTCGTTATCTTGCTGCATGATGAAGGCTCTGCCAATCAGTTTGGTTGCATCTTTCCTTAAATTGGCAGACAAAATGTTTCTGTAGACTTCCGAGTTCATTTTGCTGCTGCCATCATGTGTTACATCCTCAATGAAGATTAATGAGCCCGTCCCAGAAGAAGCCATGCAAGCCCAAGCCATGACATTACCTCCACCGTGTTTCACAGATGAGCTTGTGTGTTTGGGATCATGAGCAGTTCCTTTCTTTCTCCAAACTTTAGCCTTTCCATCACTTTGGTAAAAGTTAATCTTTGTCTCATCAGTCCATAAAACTTTGTCCCAGAATTTTTGAGGTTCATCTCTGTACTTTTTGGCAAATTCCAGCCTGGCCTTCCTATTCTTCTTGCTAATGAGTGGTTTGCATCTTCTGGTGTAGCCCTTGTACTTTTGTTCATGAAGTCTTCTGCGAACAGTAGATAGTGATACCTTCACTCCTGCCATCTGGAGGTTGTTGCTGATCTCACTAACAGTTGTTTTAGGGTCTTTCTTTACAGCTCTCACAATGTTTCTGTCATCAACTGCTGATGTTTTCCTTGGTCTACCTGTTCGACGTCTGTTACTTAGTACACCAGTAGTTTTCTTCTTCTTCAGGACATTCCAAATGGTTGTACTGGCTATGGCCAATGTTTCTGCAATGGCTCTGATTGATTTTCCATCTTCTCTAAGACTCACAATTGCTTGTTTTTCACCCAAAGACAGCGCTATGGTTTTCATGTTGTTTTCACCTCTGAATACAGTCTGCATAGACAAAACCTATCTTACCCAATCTGAACCTGAGTGTAGACATTCAGTGGTATTTATTGATTGAATAATGTATGTAATAGGACACACCTGGGCAACAAAACACACCTGTCAGTCACATGTTCCAATACTTTTGCTCACGTGACAAATGGGTGGGTTCGAACAAAAAGGTGATATTTTCTAATTTGTGCATCAGATCCTGATGTAAATACCTGGAAATAAAAGCTGAAACGTTGATCTCTGGTTTCACATTCATCGTTTGATGTCAAGCCCAAATGTTTTCAGTCTACAGCAAAAATAAAGGAATTGGCCTCACTGTTCCAATACTTTTGGAGGGCACTGTATATTACATAACATCATATTAAATATTCGTTTTTGGCTCCATTGTTGGATTGAAAGCTACTATGGACCCAGTCAATTGTGCTTTTATATCAGTCCTACTTTAACTGCTCCTTGTGACCTGCTTCCATCTGAAAGCTTCAAAACAGCCTTTGTGATTCACTCAGTTAGCACTTGAGTACTCAGCCTCACTGAGGCCTCAGCCCCAGTTCCTCTCTCCCCATGGATACTTCTTTCTGACCTCTACCTACACTGCTTGTACCTGCTTCCATAGGGTCTGCTTTAGCACCTTGGCCCTCGGTGCTGGGATTGTAGTTGAGATTATTATTGTTCACCATGTCTGGTGGCAGAGATGTGGTTACTTTGGCACTGTGCCTGGTAAATACGTGGTGTCTCATACGGACCGGATGAAGTCTCCACTGGGGTCAGTGCGCCGGCCGAAGCCGACGGGGCAGTAGCAGTGGAAGAACTGCTGGAAGAATGAGCTACAGGAGAGCCACATCCAGCTGCCTGCATTCACGCTCCAGTCTGCATCCAGCAGCAGCTCCTCAAACACCTGCACACAAACACACAATGAACAACCACACCATAGTCAACAAAACCGAACAGTCAATAACACCCCCCCACCCCCCATTCTTATATCACTCCCCCAGCTGATCCACAGGTATTGCCCCCTCCTGACCCAGATACCACCCCTCTTCAACTCCCTTCCTACTCACCCTCATGCCGCTCTCCCAGCTGATCCAGAGGTCTCCGCGGGTCAGGAAACAGGCCACGGCGTGCCGGGCCAGGTGATGGATCCAGCCCTCCTGCCTCAGCTGGGCCATAATGGCATCAATCCAGGGGAAGCCCGTCCGGCCCTCCGCCCACTTGGCCAGCGCCTCAGGGTTGAGGTCCCAGGGGATCTGCACGCAGATGGGGTTACCCTCCATGTGGTCAAAGTTTGGATTATTGGTGGCGGCCGTGTAGAAGAACTCTCTCCACAGCAGCTGACCATACAGGGAGAGAGGAGGACTGCACCGTTTCCTGAGCTGTAGGGTGGAGGGGAAGATAACAGAAACAGGATAATATGGTAATTGTCCACCCTAATATGACCCATCATCACTTGCAGGCACAGCTTTTGTTTTAGCTGCAGCTCACCTTCAGGTACAGCTCCCTCAGGTTGTAGTAGAAGACTCTGCAAGAGAGGCAGCCAAAGCGCAAGTAGGGGCTGAGGCCAGTGGGACTGGCAAACAGCGCACACCCACTTATCCGAGGACGCTCAAAATTTGCCACCCAGGCCTGTAACAGGAAGCACAACATGGTCAGCTCCTCATATAATGCTTTATCACCAGTTCTGGGACTGGTGGAGGAAGTTATCAAATGTTGGCTGAAATGCTCAAATGCTTTGTCTTCCATGACGCATGGTCGTCAGGAGATGCCAAGAACACATCAAACCACAGAGTGTAAGACAGACAGGTGAGGACAGTGAGGGGTCAGACCTTTCTGTCTAAGTGTTTCTTGAGTCTAACGAGGGCCTCCGACTCCCCCCCCTCTCCACACAGCTGGGCTCAGGCCCTCAGTCTTGAACCCTGCGAGACACAGCAGTCAGGTTAACAGGACACAAAGCACAAGAGTAAGACAGACATACACAGAAAGAGATAGAAAAAGACAAATAGAGAAAGAAAACACATCTCAGACAATGCTGGTCTCTCCTACCCAGTTCCTCCAGGGAGGGAACACTGTAGTGCTCGTCGTGGTTCTCAGCGATCCTGGTCCTGCAGCTGTCCATCTGCTCTGGAGTGATGGAGGACAGCGGCCTCTTGGGCAGCTCCAGGCGGTCCACTATGGCCTGGAACCTCTTGAAGGTCAGGGGGGGGTTGTTGTTGTTCATCTCAATGATCCTGGTGATGAACACACATACAGGAAAACCATACAGTTCAGTTGTTATACTCACATACAGCAAGCGTTTAAGTTCAGTAATTCCACAGAGCAAACCATGTCGTTCAGTAATTACACATCTAATTACTGACATACTGCAAACTATCTCTACAGCAGAGAACCACAGGTGTAGTGAATTTAAGATTGCTTAATGGCATATGTGAGAAAACAAACATGAAACTGATCAAATCTGCCGAGACAACCACCATTTAATGTCATATGTACTACAAATGTTGGGCATTATGTTCACTGATCTAATTACACAACAACATTTCATAATGTGAAATGTTGTGACTTACCTCCTAAAAAGTTAGTTTCAGAATCCTCACAATAACAACTGTCATAAAACCTGTCCAGATTATGGGGAGGTAACCATATCAGTCATAGAATCTATATCCTCTCCCTCTAACTCCATATGCCTGTAGGGTTATGGCCTACACCCGTCTCTCATAGCCCATCATCTTACACAACAGCCATCTATATCTGTAGCAACCAAACCCTTCCTTTTGGATAATTTCCTGTGAAGGCGTGGCATGGGTCAGGAGGCTCCATGTGCTTGAACCAGCTTGGCGCCGAAGCACTCCCTGGCACACGTTATTTCGCTCTCATCCACACACTCCTACTGTATTCTCCGCGGTATGGCTGCAGCCTGCAGCCTCCCCTCTCATGCCCTCCCCTCTCATGCCCTCCCGTCTCATGCCCTCCCGTCTCATGCCCTCCCCTCCCATGCCCTCCCGTCTCATGCCCTCCCGTCTCATGCCCTCCCGTCTCATGCCCAAGCTGTCCAACGGTAAATTCAGAGGGTCAAAATACTAAATCGCAAATTATTTTACGGATGGAGTTAAAGGTACGCCCTGTTTTTGTCCCTGATGTTAACGTGTATTTGATGAAACCTGCGATGACCTTCATTTAAACCTGCATCAGCGTTTATGTTGACATTTGTTAGCGAATATTAGCTAACGTAGGGTGACCAGATTTGAGTTTGTGAAAAAGAGGACACTTTGTCACGGGGGGGGGGGGGGGGGGGGGGGGGGTCATATAGCCAAATGCAATATGCTATATGATCATTTATTTATTGAACCTTAACAAAATTAAGATTCAATAAAGGTTCAAAACAAAACTTTTTGTTTTGCATTTAGTCCAGTGCTTATGTGGCTTTCAGTGGTTGTTTAATGTCTTTAATGTGTCTTGTTCATATATTAAAGCAATAATGATAACAAATAACACTTTTTAAATAATTAAATAATACATTTTGTATATGGCCACATATTAAAATTAGAAAATAAAGACACTTTTCAGTCCTCATATATTGAAGCAATAATGATAACAAAGGCGGCAAGGTGCTCACAGTGTTGCCAGATTGGAAATGGCGAAGTATCAAACCAAAGGCTCAAAATGATCGCATTGAGAGGATAATTATTGTGCATCTGGCAACATTGAGAAGGCGGTTGACCAATGACAGTTCTCTCTACAGTCAGAGCTCGCGTAAGAAGGTGGAACGGGGAGATACCCTTTCCAAAACTTGTAAGGGCGTAATAACTTAAGCAATAAGCCCCAAGAGGCCGTGATTTACGTTGATTTTAGAACAGGTAAGGGGAGTTGTTAGGCACGACGCGAAGCGGAGTTTTCTAAAACTGTTACTACAAATATTTGATATGGTTTCATCAATAAAAACTATTAGAAACAAAATAGTTTAATAATAAACAGTCATTCTTCCGCTACTACAAAGTATAGTTCCTACATAAATCGTTGCCACGCAACAGCCAGATGGACACCTTTGCCGTCTTTTTCAATTTGAAATATTCGATGCGCAGTAATCTGGAATGTTAAAGAATGTTATGAGGACAACCTGTGAGGTTATGCTGGATTTTACAACGGCATGGAATGCGATATAGCCAATCACAATCAAGGATGGGAACAACCAGTTTTAGAATAGTCTGTGAAAGACACAGAGAAACACAAATATCTGACAAGGCAAAATCCCGGACAATTTTGGAATCCCTGCCGGACGCATTTTATAGGTCTCGAAAAGAGGACATGTCCGGGTAAAAGAAGACGTCTGGTCACCCTAGCTAACGTTACCTAGAGCAATTTATGGTTGCAAACTTCGATGGTTTCTCTTTGTGATTTTCCTTAAAGTACATGTGTCTTTAAAAAAAGAACACACCGAAGGTGACAAAATGCACGGTGTGCTGTACCGACCATCATTGTCCCCAAACCGTTGTGGTTGTGCCTAACCTTAACCTCGACCTCTGCTACGACTCCTGGGGCCTGTACTACGAATCAAGATTTGGCGTTAGCGAGGTAACTTCAGGTTCAACCCAAGGTTTTCTGTACTAAGACGGTGGATCACTTGTTACCGGGGTAGATCGCCATGGTAACACATGCTGAACGGCTGACTTGGTCGGGAGCAGGATAAGAGATCAGAGATCAAGTCTTTGGATCATTTTTCACGTGACCTGCACAGGCTCTGTAGCTAGAGGAAACGAACGATTCGTTACCTCTGTATGGCACAGTGGGACGACAGTGGGTGGTGGCAGAAACACCACTGTATTTCCTGTCACTGCAGAGAACAGTAATACATTTCACTCCTACAATATTCATAAATAATTGTTGAATGAACATGGTCACATAGATTACTTGAAACATACATATGCCTGGGCTTCCAACCTGCTGCCACCAGTTGCCTAATTTTTCATCCTGTTGGCTGCAGGCAATTTCATTGTTCTATAGGTCTTTTGTAGCTATACAATATCCTACAAAAGGGACTAATTCAGGCAATTCAGCCTTGTACCTGTTGGCCTTAAAATATGTGCAAGTATTGCCCACTGCTACTTACCGTTTTGAATTATGGTTTTATATTTATTTTGCATTTGCTCCCACGATCGTTTGCCACTGCAGGGTTGCAACTAAAATAATACAGCAACAAAAGTTTAACGTTGTGGAATGCACCCGTGTAATTATGGTGACATGTTCAATAAGTCATGTAGCTTACGCATTTACAGCGTATGCTATTTTCTGCCAGCTTGGCAGCAGCGACTTTGTTGAATTTTGCCTGTATTATACGTCTGTATTCCTGATATGCTTGTATTTACATTTACATTTATTCATTTAGCAGACGCTTTTATCCAAAGCGACTTCCAAGAGAGAGCTTTACAAAGTGCATAGGTCACTGATAATAACAACAAGATAGCCCCACAGCATTGCGGGTAGTCAAAAAGTACATATTGTGAACAACCAAAAAATAGTGCTAAAGGGAAGAAACCATAAGAGCATGTAGTTAAACAAGTTAAAATTACACAACATTAATCTCTAAGTGCAGGTGTACCTGTAAGAAAGCAATAAAAAATAGGATTAACTAAAATAAAATACAACAGTTTAAATCAGCTACCACTAACCAACAAGAGCAACAGTCTAAGCAAGAGTCATTGTGATCCTTGAGGAAACTAGCGTTGGGTTCAGCAAACCATTCCTAAGTACCATTGTACTCCCGGAACAAGTGTGTCTTGCGTATTACAATATTTCACGCAGGAGGAGTAGACATAGTTTGTAAGATTATTGTCTGCTCCTCCTGCGTGAAATATGCGGCTCTTGTTTTGTCCATGTTTGGAATTGGACCTAGGATGCAAACACCCCCCCTTTATGTGAACGCGCACGTCTCTAGATTGGAAAAATCTGGGTTGAGTTAGAAGCTGTGTCTACTACCGCGCACTTGTGCACTTCGAACACTGACTTTCAGTGCTTAGGGCGCTTCACTCACAAAACCAGAATAATTCAGTGCACTGAAAGTACCAGGATAGTACTGCAAACGGTCCAAAAAAACAGTATACAACGATGGACACTACTCGCCCTAGACGGGCGCCATCTTGGCTACGTAGCGGAAAAGGAGGAGCCCTTTCGGCAGCTTTTTCCACGTAAGTGGAGAAGCGCGTTCATTTTGGCAGGTTTTGCGGGTGTGGCAAGCAGATTTGCGTCCGTCACTTCCACCAAGTCTTTAACGTAGCAGTGTTCCATTTGAGACAGCACTTATCAGCGACAGAATGCACTGAATATGTAAGTGCACTGTTTTGCAGGGCACTGTATTGCAGTGTACTTCATAAAGTGCGCGGTAGTAGACACAGCCAGAGAGTTGATAACTGCCGTTGTAGTACCGCTTATCGTGACTGTGATTGTTAGGCTTCGCGTAGCCGGGTAACTGAAAGTAATCCAGAGCATGTTGATCTTGATTCGTAGTACAGGCAGGGGCGGATTTACCCATTAGAGAAAGTAGGCAACCGCCTGGGGCCCCCAGCTGCCAGGGGGCCCCTTGAAAGACTCCATAAAAATACTGTATGATCAATAATAACTATAAATATAATACAAATCAATTAAAAGTCGAAACCTTCCCCAAAAGTATCAACAAAGTACCAACAGAGCGTTTATTTTATTTGCGTCAACACAGGCTTCCCCTCCCACCCCATTCTACTGTGGACTATTCCATAGATTCCAGCAACTGCACAGCAAAGCACGTCATTTCAGTTGGTTAATATGAGACAGTAGAAGAGTTAAGTGAATGCAAAAAACTATTTGCTAAATGATACGCAACTACCCGAGTGGAGCACAAAGGAGAAAGACAAAAGACGAGGGTAAACAAGTAGCTAGTTGCCAAACTGAAACTACTGAAGGAAACGTCATTTTTCTCTCCACTGGTATCCAATGATGCGGCAGCTAGCACAAGTGCTGCTCAGTGAAGTTTTGCTAGCAACAGCAGCTACTGTAGGCTAGCTTGCTCGTTGCACAATTTATCAGGGTCAGCTTCTCGAAGCAGGTCTCTATACTGAGACCAAATTTGGCATTGTTACTGACAATGATCGCTTCCAGCAAACTTTTTTTGAATTAGCCATTTCCACCTTAATAAATGTCAAGCTTATTTACGTTTTGGGCGGCATATTTTCAGTCAGCAGATGGTATTCTTTGAATCGCGATTCCATCTGAAATACTTTTGGTGGCAATGTTGTACAATAGGTTGCTTCAAAGGGGGTTCTGCATAGTATATAGTATATGCATACGCATTTTTATATAAAATATACAGAAATATCAGTTGTAAAAATGACAGTTAATAAATGGACCCTTCTACAACTGACGCTAGCAAGCACACCCAACAATTTCTCTAGAAATTGTACCCTCTCTAGTTATTATTATTATTATTATATTAATAATTATTACATGGATTGAAACGAGTGAGAATAGGGGTCCCCATGCCTGTCTTCGCCTGGGGCCCCCAAATCACTAAATCCGCCACTGAGTACAGGCCCCAGGTCTCTGATCTGTGACGTCATCTTCCTCATGCACCGCATGCACTTTCTTCGATTTACACATCTTTGCAAAGTGGTTAATCTCATCACAGTTCTTGCACTGTTTGCCATATGCGGGGCAATTGCGTGATGCATGCTCCGCTCCACATCTTGTGCAATTAAAAGTACTTTGTCTTTTTCCTTCGGTTTGTATTTAATTTGTTGCTCGTGTTTACATGTCTGCTTATGTTTCACTGCATCAACGTGTTTGCTTTCTCGTGTAGATGCTTGTGCGTTGTGATCCTCGTCATGCATTTGCTTCATCTGAGCTTTTGTCAATTCCGACGCGATACACAACTGGGTAGTTTTTTCAAGACTAATGTCAACTTCTCTTAAGTCTCTCTCTCATTGCATCTGACGTGATTCCACAGGCTACGGGGGCGGGACAAGTTAAAGATAAAAGTACATGGCTGAAACTAAGATCATGTATCGTGTCTTCTATATAAAACACATAAAAACATGGTGTCAGAAGTGAAGTACTAAAGTAAAAAAAAACGCCAATAAGTGTGGAGAAAATGGAAGGGTTAAAGCCACCTGCAGGACTTGATCTACTGCACGGTAATTTGTTAGAAAACTGGAGATTTCGGCAAAGATTTGAGCTGTAGGCCTATCTAGACGCAACTGCAGGTGCTAGCAAGGAGTACTGTAATCCGAAAAAGAACAACCTATAAGAGATATAAGTTTTTCACGTGTGTTCCAGGGGACGTGACCATTCGCCAATACTAGTGATGGGAAGTTCAGTTCATTTTACTGATTCGGTTCTTTGAATCTCGTTCAGTAAAATGAAATGAACTAATCTTTTTTCGAGTCATTCGTTCATTTCAACGGGGGGGGGGGGGGGGGGGGGGCTACACGTCCACTGCAAACACGTATGATATTCTCATATAGGTTAGTGCATGACATGTGCACCAGCAGATACAATTTCAAAAGAAATTCCTGCATTAAAATAATGTATCATGAGTTTGTATGATTTGGTCATGTATTATCACACTAACATTTAATTATCACGTCAAACAATTACACTGCACTAAACTGTAAGTGTAAATGTAAAGTGAAAATAACAAAACCAGTCAGTATAATGACTTCAGCGAATATCATTCACGTCTTACTAAAACAGCGGCCACGCGAAAGGGAATAAGAAAACTGTTTCCTCTTCTAAAAAATACAATGCGGGTCACGTGAAAAATGATCCAAAGACTCGTAGAAAGACCGAGTCGGGAAATTAATGAATCGTCCGTTTCCTCTAGCTACAGAGCCTATGCAGGTCACGTGAAAAATGATCCAAAGACTCGTAGAAAGACCGAGTCGGGAAATGAACAAATCATTCGTTTCCTCTTGCTACAGAGCCTATGCAGGTCACGTGAAAAATGATCCAAAGACTCGTAGAAAGACCAAGTCGGGAAATGAACGAATCACTCGTTGAGAGGACTCGTTACTCCCGAGTCCTTATGAGGATTTGTTCAAAATGAACGAATCGTTCACGAACGACACATCACTACTGGGAACCGGAAAAGTGGTTTGTACGTGGTTCTTACGGGGGGGGGGGGGGGGGGGGGGGGGCTCTGTATAGGCTCTGTAGCAAGAGGAAACAAATGATTCGTTCATTTCCCGACTCGGTCTTTCTACGAGTCTTTGGATAATTTTTCACGTGACCTGCATAGGCTCTGTAGCTAGAGGAAACGAACGATTCGTTTATTTCCCGACTCTGTCTTTCTACGAGTCTTTGGATCATTTTTCACGTGACCTGCATAGGCTCTGTAGAGGAAACGAACGATTCGTTCATTTCCCGACTCGGTTTTTCTACGAGTCTTTGGATCATTTTTCACGTGACCCGCATTGTATTTTTTAGTAGAGGAAACAGTTTCCTTATTCCCTTTCGCGTGGCTGCTGTTTTAGTAAGACGTGAATGATATTCGCTGAAGTCATCATACTGACTGGTTTTGTTATTTTCACTTTACATTTACACTTACAGTTTAGTGCAGTGTAATTGTTTGACGTGATAAATAAATGTTAGTGTGATAATACATGACCAAATCATACAAACTCATGATACATTATTTTAATGCAGGAATTTCTTTTGAAATTGTATCTGCTGGTGCACATGTCATGCACTAACCTACATGAGAATATCATACGTGTTTGCAGTGGACGTATAGCCCCCCCCCCCCCCTTTGAAATGAACGAATGACTCGAAAAAAGATTAGTTCTCTTCATTTTACTGAACGAGATTCAAAGAACCGAATCAGTAAAATGAACCGAACTTCCCATCACTAGTATTGCCGAATGGGCACGTCCCCTTGAATTTAGTGAAAAACGTATACCTCTCATAGGTTGTTCTTTTTCGGATTACAGTACTCCAAGGTAAAGTGGACTTTACCTTGGCTGGCTTGCTAGCACCTGCAGTTGCGTCTAGATAGGCCTACAGCTCAAATCTTTGCCGAAATCTCCTCCAGTTTTCTGACAAATTACCGTGCAGTAGATCAAGTCCTGCAGGTGGCTTTAACCCTTCCATTTTCTCCACACTTATTGGCGTTTTTTTTTACTTTAGTACTTCACTTCTGACACCATATTTTGATGTGTTTTATATAGAAGACACGATACATGATCTTAGTTTCAGCCATGTACTTTTATCTTTAACTTGTCCCGCCCCCGTAGCCCCACATTACATTTAAGCTTCCGGGTGGCATTAGGTGACTCATTTATTACATATCATGACAGGGAGGGCATGAGCAGGGGCGCCATATAGGGGGCAAAACTTAGGACGATTCTAAGGGCCCCTGGCTGACAGGGGCCCCCAAAAATAGAAAAACTAATCGAAATGATCAGATAATATAATTATATATTTTCTTTTACATGGGACCCAAAATTCATGGCGGCGCCCCTGGGCATGATACGGGAGGGCATGAGGCGAGAGGCTGCAGCCATATACTCTTGCCATCAGAATCAGAATGGGATTTATTCGCTATAAAAGTTTGCACTGACAAGGAATTTGCTTTGGCAGGAAGGTGCATACAATAAACATATAGGAATCTTAAATTTAAATATGTGGTCTAACTATACTAAAACTAGCAGTAATAAGTGGAATACACTAAAATAGAATAAAAGTGGGCATAAAATAAAATATAAGTTGACAAATTACAATATAAAATACAAAATAAAATACAATATAAAATACAAAATTACAGGAATTGAATGTAGTGCAAAAGTAAAAGATTTTAGACATGAAGTCATTAGAGTCAGTGTGAGCTCTTGGTCTTGTTGAGGAGGCCAACAGCGGAAGGGAAGAAACTGTTTGCGTGGCGTGAGGTTTTGGTCCTGATGGACCGCAGCCTTCTGCCGGAGGGGAGTGTTTGAAACAGGGAGTGACCAGGGTGGGAGGAGTCCGCCACAATCTTCTTCGCTCGTCTCAGGGTCCTCGAGGTGTGCAGGTCCTCGAGGGAAGGCAGATTGCAGCCAATCACCTTCTCTGCAGTGCGGATGATACGCTGCAGCCTGCTCTTGTTCTTGGCAGTGGCAGCAGCGTACCAGATGGTGATGGAGGAGGTGAGGATAGACTCAATGATGGCTGTGTAGAAGTGCATCATTGTCTTTGGCAGGTTGAATTTCTTCAGCTGCCGCAGGAAGTACATCCTCTGTTGTGCTTTCTTGGTGAGGGAACTGATGTTCAGTTCCCACTTGAGGTCCTGGAAGAGGATAGTGCCCAGGAAGCGGAAGGACTCCACAGTGTTGACTGGGGAGTCACACAGGGTGATGGGGGTGAGTGGGGCTGTGTTCTTCCTGAAGTCCACAACCATCTCCAATGTCTTGAGAGCATTGAGCTCTAGGTTGTTCTGGCTGCACCAGGTCACCAGGTTGTCCGCTTCCTACCTATAGTCGGACTCGTCTCCACCAGAGATGAGCCCAATGAGGGTGGTGTCGTCCGACACATGGCCTGTGGTGTGACCAGCAGTAGCGCTCAGCCATCTCTAGGGGGTAGCAGCGACTAAAGGACTGGGTATGGAGGGGACGGACTGGGCTGAGAGGTGCTGGCTGCAGTTTCAGGACCGCAGTTTCAGAACCGCAGTTCTAAGACCCTCGTTAGTACGTGTCACTAAATCCCAACAAGATAGGCTATTTGAATATTTTGAGAGAGGCAAGAAAAGTATATATACAAAATAATAAACAATAACAATCACAGTACCACATCCACCCACCCCTCCACCAAATAAACCTGCATCGCTCCATCCAACTCTTCATCATTCCCTCCACCCCATCAACAACTCTTGAGAGCAACATTTTGAAGGCTTTCTAGATTTTCGCAACCACCAAAAGACCAAAAATAGTCCACCAAAGCAGTATTCCCCACAAACAATACTTTCTGTCTTGAACTTGGTTGTTAGTTGTATGTTTGGCAATCAGTGTAGCTCATAGGTAAAAGTAACTAATGTGAATCACATGTGGTTATATATAAACCCACTCCGGTGTTGTGAAATGATTTCGACAGCAAAATTGAAATTAGCTAGCTAACGTTTAACTATATTGTCCAATTCAAGACACCAGAATAGTTTTATACGTAACCACACGTGATTAAAATTAGCTAGCCACTTACACTCTCGTCCATCACTTTAATGTCGAGCTGTAACCTACATTCACTACTGTAGGAAAATATTGATTATCTTGTTCCGGTCCATGGTTATGTCAGATAAAACGAGGGTCCTAGAATTGCGGTCGTGAAACTGCAGCTCTCCGGCTCTGTAGGTACATACTCTTGACAGGAGGACTCATGTGAAATCAAATGAAGCGGCAGTTCCACGTCAGCTGAAACGCAGCTCTTCTCAAAAAATGGGGCTTTAAAAAACATCAATTACATGTTGATAATTACAATTATCAACATGTAACACTTTCATTTCACTAACAGTCTTGAACACTGACGTTATTCACCAGACCGAAACGTCAAGATTCCGAACACACTGACTGTTGTGAGAATGACCAAACACAGAATGCAGAATGCTAGAATCCACCAGAATGCCCAGCCTTTTCTAGGCTGGGGGTTTGGTTGGGTCGTCTTGGGAGGGAATTCAAACATTAATGGGCCTCATTCTCTAACGTTTTCTGAAGTTTCCTCTAAGCTTTTTTAGTAAGTATGACAAGCCGTTTTTATAATTTAACCAAGGAATTGTTGATATCAAGAATTCGATTTGTTGATACAGTGGCAGATTTAGTGATTTGGGGGCCCAGACAGGCATGGGGCCCCCTTAACTCCTATTCTCACTCGTTCTAATCCATGTTATAATTATTAATATTATAATAATAATAATAATAACTAGAGAGGGTACAATTTCTAGAGAAATTGTAGGGAGTGCTTGCTAGCGTCAGTTGTAGAAGGGTCCATTTATTAACTGTCATTTTTACAACTGATATTTCTGTATATTTTATATAAAAATACGTATGCATATACTATTTATGGAGGTTGCATAGATTTAAAAGCATACATTTGTTGCTGCTCATTTACAATTCAAACTACAAAGAGTGAAGTGTAGAATGAAACGGTTGTCTTCTTGTTTTCCATTGCAAGAGGGAATATTGATAAGCCATATAGCAGCCTCAGTTGACAAGTTGGATCAAACGAAGATATTGGGCAATCCGGTGTAAAACGGTGCTAACCTCTATGACACCTTAAGTTTTTCCCGTCTAGCGATATTTTCAAGCATGTAGCCTACTCATATGGCATTGATTCAGTAAGAACCCCCTTTGAAGCAACCTATTGTACAACATTGCCACCGAAAGTATTTCAGATGGAATCGCGATTCAAAGAATACCATCTGCTGACTGAAAATATGCCGCCCAAAACGTAAATAAGCTTGACATTTATTAAGGTGGAAATGGCTAATTCAAAAAAAGTTTGCTGGAAGCGATCATTGTCAGTAACAATGCCAAATTTGGTCTCAGTATAGAGACCTGCTTCGAGAAGCTGACCCCGATAAATTGTGCAACGAGCAAGCTAGCCTACAGTAGCTGCTGTTGCTAGCAAAACTTCACTGAGCAGCACTTGTGCTAGCTGCCGCATCATTGGATACCAGTGGAGAGAAAAATGACGTTTCCTTCAGTAGTTTCAGTTTGGCAACTAGCTACTTGTTTACCCTCGTCTTTTGTCTTTCTCTTTTGTGCTCCACTCGGGTAGTTGCGTATCATTTAGCAAATAGTTTTTTGCATTCACTTAACTCTTCTACTGTCTCATATTAACCAACTGAAATGACGTGCTTTGCTGTGCAGTTGCTGGAATCTATGGAATAGTCCACAGTAGAATGGGGTGGGAGGGGAAGCCTGTGTTGACGCAAATAAAATAAACGCTCTGTTGGTACTTTGTAGATACTTTTGGGGAAGGTTTTGACTTTTAATTGATTTGTATCATATTTATAGTTATTATTGATCATATAGTATTTTTATGGAGTCTTTCAAGGGGCCCCCTGGATGACTCCTTGTGAATATGAATCTCTCCTTGTACACGCCATCATGACAGCTACCACACGTCCATTTGCATCTCTGCTGGCTCTGCTTTGCAAATGAATGTGACTGGAAGCACATTCTGAAAGCCTCAAGACTACAAGAAAGTTATGTACACAAAGAAGTTGTATATGACTCCTATAGGCCACATTTGCACTCTCGTCGTCAATGTAAACATTGTCTAAAATAAAAAGCTTTCATTCATTTTTAACAATGAACTAGCACACATACTGGTAAGAAAGCTTCAAATGTTTCCCCGAGTCACCACCTTATCACGGTGGAGGGGTTTGCGTGTCCTAGTGATCCTGGAAGCTATGTTGTTGGGGGCTTTATGCCCCTGGTAGGGTCACCCAAGGCAAACAGGTTCCAGGCGAAGGACCAGACAAAGCGTGGCTCAAAACCTACCATAAAGAAATAAAGCAATGGTTCTCAGTTGCCCCTGCCGGAAGCGGGTCACCAGGGCCCCCCCCCCCCCCCCAGGAGCCAGGCCCCCCCTGGGGCCCGGTCGGGCACAGAGACAACGTGGGACCCTCTTCCAGTGGGCTCACCATCCGCAGGAGGGGTCATGGGGGTCAGGTACAGTGTGAGACGGGCGGCAGCCTTGGCCGGTGCCTTGGCGGTCCGATCCTTGGCTGCAGAAGCTAGCTCTAGGGACATGGAACATCACCTCGCTGGTGGGAAAGGAGCCTGAGCTGGTGCGCGAGGTAGAGAGATTCCAGCTAGATATAGTCGGCCTCGCCTCGACACACAGCATAGGCTCCGGAACCAGTCTCCTTGAGAGGGGCTGGACTCTCTTCCACTCTGGAGTTGCCCTTGGTGAGAGGCGTCGAGCTGCGGTGGGAATACTTGTTTCCCCTTGGTTCGACGCCTGTAAATTGGGGTTCACCCCGGTGGACGAGAGGGTAGCCTCCCTCTGCCTTCGGGAGGGGGGACGGGTCCTCACTGTTGTTTGAGACAACTCTGGCCGATTTACGACTGCTACTTTCATGAATGCCAAATGTTCTCCTAAATCCAATTCAGAAGAAATTCCTTCTTAAATTCTTCTTAACTGCGTTGGAGAATGTTGCCCAATGTGCACCAGATTGGGAAGATGATGAGTGAGTGATCTAACGGTCATTATGATAATAAACACAGCCCGGACAGGATGACTCCTTGTGAATATGAAACTCTCCTTGTACACGCCATCATGACAGCTACCACACGTCCATTTGCATCTCTGCTGGCTCTGCTTTTCATATGAATGTGACTGGAAGTACATTCTGAAAGCCTTAAGACTACCAGAAAGTTCTGTACACAAAGAAGTTGTATATGACTCCTATAGGCCACATTTGCACTCTCGTCGTCAATGTAAACATTGTCTAAAATAAAAAGCTTTCATTCATTTTTAACAATGAACTAGCACACATACTGGTAAGCAAACTTCAAATGTTTCCCCATAAACAAAGCATCTTGACAATCCTGAATGGACATGGGTGCTCTCTGGGACCACCGGATTGACCTATCCAGGCTGTAGAGGGTATGAGAGTTCTTGACTATGGTCTCCACTCCAAACTCGTGTGCCATCTTGATGATGGCCCCATCTCGCTCCTTCCCATATGGCTCAGAGTCATACTCAAAGGTCAGGCGGGTCACGTTCCACTCCTTGAGAGAACAGAATAAGAGTGGGCGTGTGTGAGAGAAGAACAGGGAGAGAGGAAGCCAGAGAGAGAGGGGGGGTAATAATTAAAACAACTGTGTATTTATCATTCACTACTATACATTCACAGTGTCTTTGCCATATTTCTGAACCTCTGTAACTGTTTGGGAAGTGAACTGGAACTGAGTATACAACACATTATGGAAGGTGAGGGGGTTCATAGTTGTCTGTCGATCAGAGTTTGTGCCCATACTGTGGTTACTGCCCAACAGTAGAGCATGATACTGAACCTGGAGTAGCTAGGTGGCTCTTAACCTAGTCACCACAGCGATAGATGATAGAGGTAGCCATAGGCGGCGCTAGGGAGGGGCTAGCAGATGCTTCAGCACCCCCAAGAATTGGGGTTCACCCCGGTGGACGAGAGGGTAGCCTCCCTCTGCCTTCGGGTGGGGGGACGGGTCCTCACTGTTGTTTGTGCTTACGCACCAAACGGCAGCTCAGAGCACCCACCCTTTTTGGAGTCTCTGGGGGGGTTGCTGGAAAGCGCTCCTCCCGGAGATTCCCTCGTCCTCCTGGGGGACTTCAATGCTCATGTGGGCAATGACAGCGAGACCTGGAGGGGCGTGATTGGGAGGAACGGTCCCCCCGATCTGAACCCGAGCGGTGTTCTGTTGTTGGACTTCTGTGCAAGACATGTCTTGTCCATAATGAACACCATGTTCAAGCATAAGGGTGTCCATATGTGCACCTGGCACCAGGACACCCGAGGTCTCAGTTCGATGATCGACTTTGTAGTTGTGTCGTCGGATTTGGGGCCGCATGTCTTGGACACTCGGGTGAGGAGAGGGTCAACTAAACACCACCTGGTGGTGAGTTGGCTTCGATGGGGGGGAGGATGCCGGTCAGGCCTGGCAGGCCCAAACGTAATGTGAGGGTCTGCTGGGAACGGCTGGAAGAACCCCTGTCAGAGGGAGCTTCAACTCCCACCTCCGGGAGAGCTTCGATCATGTCTCGGGGGGGGGGGGGGGCGGGACATTGAGTCCGAATGGGCCATGTTCCGGGGCTTCATTGTTGAAGCTGACCGGAGCTGCGGCCGCAAGGCGGTTGGTGCATGTTGCGGCGGTAACCCTCGAACCCGGTGGATGACTCCGGAGGTGAGGGATGCCGTCAAGCTAAAGAAGGAGGCCTATCGGACTTTATTGGCTGGTAGGACTCCAGAGGCAGCTGATGTGTACCAGCAGGCCAAGCGGAAAGCGGCTTTGGCAGTCGCGGAGGCAAAAACCCGGGCATGGGAGGAGTTTGGCGAGGCCATGGAGAATGACTTCCGAACGGAGGTTCTGGACCACCATCCGGCGACTCAGGAGGGGGAAGCAGTGCTCTGTCAACACTGTATACGGTGGGGATGGTGCGCTGCTGATCTCGACGGGGGACGTCCTGGATCGGTGGAAGAAATACTTCAAATACCTCCTTAATTCCACCAACACGCTTTCCGACGTGGAGGCAGAGTCTGGGGACATCGGGGGGGGGGGGGCCCTTCTATCTCTGGGGCTGAGGTCGCCGAAGTGGTTGAAAAGCTCCGCGGTGGCAGGGCCCCTGGGGTGGATGATGTCCACCCGGAGTTCCTTAAGGCTCTGGATGTTGTAGGGCTGTCTTGGTTGACACAACTCTGCAACATCGCGTGGACATCGGGGACAGTGCCTCTGGGCTGGCAGACCGGGGTGGTGGATCCCCTCTTTAAAAAGGGGGACCAGAGGGTAGGGAACCTCGGATTCAGGAGGAACAATGTGGTTTTCGTCCTGACTGTGGAACCGTGGTGCTCCGAGAGAACGGGGTCCCGGATTCCCTGATCGGGGCTGTCCGGTCCCTGTACGACCGGTGCCAGAGTTTGCTCTGCATTGCCGGTAGTAAGTCGAACTTGTTTCCAGTGAGGGTTGGACTCCGCCAGGGCTGCCCTTTGTCACCGATTCTGTTAATTACTTATATGGACAGAATTTCTAGGCGCAGCCAGGGCGTTGAGGGGGTCTGGTTTGGTGACCTCAGGATCGGGTCGCTGCTTTTTGTGGATGATGTGGTCCTGTTGGCTTCATCGGGCCGCGACTTTCAGCTCTCACTGGAGCGGTTTGCAACCGAATGTGAAGCGGCTGTGATGCGAATCAGCATCTCCAAATCTGAGGCCATGGTTATCGACCGGAAAAGGGTGGAGTGCCATCTCCTGGTCGGGGAGATCTTGACCCAAGCGGAGGAGTTCAAATATCTCGGGGTCTTGTTCACGAGCGAGGGAAGAATGGAGCGTGAGATTGACAGGCGGATCGGTGCAGCGTCCGCAGTGATAATAAGATTAACTAAAATAGAATATTTTGCAGCGAATACAACAGTTTAAATCAGTTACCACTAACCAACAAGCAAGAGTCATTGTGATCCTTGAGGAAACTAGCATTGGGTTCAGCAAACCATTCCTAAGTACCGTTGTACTTCCGGAACAAGTGCGTCTTGAGCCTTCTCTTGAAGGTGGAGAGACAGTCTGTGTCTCTGATGGAGGTGGGGAGTTGATTCCACCACTGGAGGGCCAGGCAGGAGAAGAGCTTGTGTTGGGACGGGGCGGTTTAGGGTAGAAGTGTGAATCTTCACTGATCTCCCAATTCGATTACGATTATCATGTCAGCGATTCGATTTGATATCTCGATGCATCACGATGCAACAAATACATTTTTCTATGAAAGCCATATAGGATATTTGATTTGACAGAATGCATTAAGATGCTTTATTATATGGCAACGACGGTACAAGCTTTCTGATTGGCTAATGGGTAGTCATGCCAGCCGTCTATAGACCGCGGTATTCTTATTGCCCTCTGACGTCATGTTCAAAATGAGCGATATCTACGAGTCAGCTGCTGAGTTTTACTATCCAGATGATGCTGAAAAGATTTGTCATCGAAAGTGGAAAAAAAGAAGAAAAAACGGTATGATATTGAACTATACTAACTACATACTAACCTCGACCGTTCGGTCATGCCGGGAAATATCAAACCTCAGCTTTGCCGTATTGACAGCTCGGTCGATACGTTCCAGCCTCAGTTTGATATTTCCAAGCATGACCTCACTCTCGGTTAGTATGTAGTTAGTATAGTTCAATTTCATACAGTTTTTTCTATATTACTTCATATGGTTATGTTTTTTTCCAAAAATACAAGTAGTAAGATATAAACAATCTTGTGCAATCTCATGTGTTCAAGTCTGAACATACTTCATAGCTTTTCAAGCTTAAAAAACATGACATTCTGCAGTGCTCTAAATGAATACTACCATATTTTTCGGAAATAAAGCCGCGGTTTGTGTCCCGATTAAAACATTTTCTTGTGGTGGTGCGGCTTATATTTCGATGCAAAACAACAGTAGAAACACTTGTAAATGCAAATTAACCCACTAAGGAGTAGCATCGCACATATGTGATCGTTCGAATGTGGGTCTCACAGCGTAAGACCACGCATAAGTCATGTATAAGTCATGAGAATGTATATATTTATATTTATATATTTATAATATGTATATATTTTTTTTAACTTATTAAATCTTGCATTATTTTGAACGAAACATAAGGATCTCCGCAAGTGCTTATTTACTACGAGTCACAACCCTGCTCGAAATGGCGACAAAGTAAAATAGGATGACTGAAGCAGTCGCCACAACAAGCATGATGGTAGTAGCATTGCTACAAGTATTAGAGCCTGTTTAAGGAGAGCCTGTTCCTTAAGGTCTCCGAATAGGGTATGTAACATTTGTTGGTCTGAAAATGGCCCGGGTGCTGTTCCCGATACATCCAGTAACATTTTCCCAGAAAAAAACGCTAGGTTTTCTCCTTATATGGTATGCTTATGAATATATAGATGAGCTGCACACTGATTGGTTGGTTTACAACGAGTGAAGCTGCGGACAAACACAACACAGCCAACAGCACTCACTGAAACAAGAAGGTGGAGACTTACGTACAAGTAAAATAAATCTATTGTGTCTACACAACACTGTTTTTAACGGATTGACTAGATATCATTTGAAATGATTGCATTAGTTGTTTCCACTTCTGTTGTCGAAGCAAACAGGATTGCCTTAGGTGGGTAACGTCAGCGCTACAGCTTAGCAAACAAACTATCGTGATTCAACTCAGCTTCAGTTAGCTCTAACTATCTTGCTGAAAAATACAGTCATGGCCGAAATTGTTGGCACCCCAGAAGTGTTTCCAGAAAATCAAGTATTTCTCATTGAAAGGTATTGCAGTAACACATGTTTTGCTATACACATGTTTATTCCCTTTGTATGTATTGGAACAAAACAAACAAAAAAAGCAAATTGGACATAATGTCACACAAAACTTTGCAAAATTTGCAATTCTTGGCACCCTTAACCTAATATTTGGTTGCACACTCTTTGGAAAAAATAACTGAAATCAGTCGCTTCCTATAGCCATCAATAAGCTTCTGTAGTGGACTCAAATCTGCTCTCTTTGATCCAAGGCGAGATTATCTGACAAGAACTTGTTCACTTAGTCACCGAAGGTTATAACAAAAGGTTTGCTTTAATTCATGTGCCAGGACTTGGATACATTCATTTAGGCAGTCTCAGCATCCAGAGACAACCCACTTTCTAAACAGTTCAGGAGATATTTATACAGAACATGTACGTCACACAAATGTTTGATTGGCAATCGGCCTGGAACCCTGATACAAAGATAGGCCTATTTCACAATACATGTTGATTCATTATTCATAGGGCAAACCCCCCCCCCCTCCCCACTTCAGCTGCTGTGGTTGCATGTCAACATGACATGCTGACTGTTCTTTTCGGATAGCCCTATCAGGTCACCCAGGACAGGCCCTAACAAGGAAACGCCTTGTAGCTGTTGGCAGGCTTACAACCTGTCCTCGGTTAAACTCTAATCTGGGCAATGTGGCCAACCTGTCCTTACTTACTCCTTACGGATACTTCTAAAAAACCACCACACTTCTTACACCTCTCATCCGGAATTTTGGACCACTCTTCCTTTGCAAACCGCTCCAGGTTTATCTTATTGGAAGGGTGCCGTTTCCCAACAGCAATTTTATGATCTTTCCACGGGTGTTCAATGGGATTTAGATCTGGACTGATTGCTGGCCACTTTAGAACTCTCCAGCGCTTTGTTGCCATCCATTTCTGGGTGCTTTTTGACATATGTTTGGGGTCATTGTCCTGCTGGGAGACCCTAGCTAATCCTCACATTTCATGATGCCTTGCACACATTCAAGGCACCCAGTGCCAGAGGCATCAAAACAACCCCAAAACATAATCCTCCATCATATTTCACTGTAGGTACTGTGTTCTTTTCTTTGTAGGCCTCGTTCCGTGTTCGGTAAACAGTAGAATGATGTGCTTTACCAAAAAGCTCTATCTTGGTCTCATCTGTCCACAACACATTTTACCAGAAGGATTTTGGCTTACTCAAGTACATTTTGGCAAACTGTAGTTTTGCTTTTTTATGTCTCTGTGTCAGCAGTGGGGTCCTCCTGGGTCTCCTGCCATAGCGTTTCATTTCATTTAAATGTTGACGGATAGTTCGCGCTGACACTAATGCTCCCCTGAGCCTGCAGGACAGCTTGAATTTCTTTGGAACTTGTTTGGGGCTGCTTATCCACTAGGGCTGGGCGATAAATTGATAAAAGAAATATCAAAGTAATGACTTCCCTCAATAAAGATATCGTAACGTTAATTCATTTTCAAATAATATCAATAGAGAAAAATTAGAAACAGCAGTCCATTTAATTTTTGTGATGCAGCAGGAAGTTGCGGAGAACTGGTAGCCTACGCTCACTAAAATATACTGAGCACCTCGGGTGGAGTAGCTAATGTTAACCGCAGAAAATGATTCTTATAGCCGAAAACAGTAGCAGCGATAGCCATGGCGAGGGAGCAACTTCCAATCAAGAAATTATTGATAAAAAGGGTTTGTCTTCTTCAGTTATTTGGAAGTGGTTTGGATTTTTAAAATCCAACAAAGAACAGAGCAATGTTCGGTGCAAATTGTGTTGTAAACAAACAGGTGGCTACCATGTCTGGTAATACGTCAAACTGCAAATGTGGACTTCGACAGGTCTACAAACGCCTTTGTAAGAAGAGACTTGTTAAAACGTTTGTTAACCGAGACCGTCGAAAAGTCCATATTTGGTTTCTTATATACTACAACACTACGTGGGAAAATCATGTTAAGGATGCGCCGGTCTGATGGGCGCCGATCCATATCGGCCAATATTCCCATTATTGGTTTTGATCGGGGTTCTCAAAACAGCCGATCAAATTAACATGGCCGATCAGATGACATAAAATCTGCGAGAACTACTATCAGAGACGTTTCAATAAAACTTCAGATAGGCATTTCAAGCCACCAGTGGTAAGAAATGTGTGAGTTCTAAATATTTCCGACGCTTCCACCAGAGTTATTTTTCCAAAACGGAAGCTAGCTAGCTTTAGTTAGCTTCCGTTACCTAGCAACCTAGCATAATACTCGTAGCAATGCTACTACCTGCTACTGTTACTTGTTATCCTCCTAATTGTAAATTTTGAAGCCTATAAACTATAGCGTTTGTCATAGTTTTTGTCTATCGGAAAATACTTGGTTGGAATTTTCAGAAATCACATGTGCGACGTTACTCTGTGAGACCCGCATTCGAACGAAAACAGTCACGGACAGTGCTTTTTGGAAGGCCAATAAAGACCGCTTTCCTCCTCTTGCACAAGCAGCACAAGTTTTCTCTGCACCTTGTACAAGTGTAGATAGAAAACGGCTTTTCAGCACAGCAGGACATATTTTAGATGAGAAGAGGAACAGGTTGACTCCTAAAAATGCTGATATGCTTATATTTATCAAGGCAAATCTGCCAGTGATGCTGTTTAATCAGAAGTAAAGTTTGAATACTCTAGTATGCCCCCTCTCCGAGTGAGTGAGTGAGTACGTGCGTGAAGTGAGTGAAGTGAGAGAGTGAATGAAGTATGTGAGAGTGAGTGAGACACTATACAGATAGATATACATGTTTAGTTTTTTTGTTTAATTGCTGACTTCTAGTGCACCTTCAATCTTTATTCTGTATGTTATCTCCTCCTAAATGCAGACAAATCGACTTGAAACGGACTGACTTGAAACATTGGATATTTGGTTAAAGCCTGTTTATGTTGCAGTTAAGTTTGTATTATCATTTTTCCACAGGAAAGGTACTGTATAAGCTCCAAGTTCTCTTGAGAGCCTTTAGACAGTGGAATGTTGCACATGTGATTCTATTGTTGTGATTTTTATTTAAAGATTAATGTTTTTATTATTATTATTTTAATATTTTTTATTATTTAAACATTTTATAGTCAGTGGCGAAAATCTGCTATCAACTTTGGGGGGACAATTAAATGACAGTTTCTCAAGAGCAATTTCTGAGGGGGACACCAAAATGGCCACATATTACAATGTAGGCTGTAACACAGCCTACAGCGTAAGATGTTAAATGTATTTTGAGATACCATAATTAATTAATAACAGGGAGTCAGGTGGCTGAGCGGTGGAGAATCGGGCTAGTAATCAGAAGGTCGCCAGTTCGATTCCCGGCTGAGCCAAAATGACGTTGTGTCCTTGGGCAAGGCACTTCACCCTACTTGCCTCGGGGGGAATGTCCCTGTACTTACTGTAAGTCGCTCTGGATAAGAGCGTCTGCTAAATGACTAAATGTAAAATGTAAATGTAATACTCCTGGATAATTTATAGTTAATAAGTTGTCTCAACTTGTTCAAATGTAGTTATAGTAGTGTTAATCATCAGTCAAGTATGAATGCAGGTGAACAGTATTTACAACCAGCAATACCAAAAAAAGGCCAGTTTATGTCATTACAATGGGCATGGTGCAGTCTCATCTAAAATAATCTCAATTGAACCATCGTAAAGTCGGGGGAAATCGCAAAACCATTTCTCTTGAAATGTCAACACTTTGTTGGCAAGAGTCTGCGGTTCTATAAAATTGTGGGTGTGGCTGATATGGTTCTGTGCCACTACTGAGGTGACTAGACAGTGCTGTGCCACTGTGTCTCTGTCTCTATACTGGTGCTGCTGGCAAAAAGGTTGACCCCCGGTCCTGCCATGGCTTTGACATTGTCATCTGAAGTCTCTCCCTGGCTCTTTCCCTTTCACTACCCTCACTGACTCACAGTCTGTCTCCTAGAAAAGAAATAAGGTGTTTGCCAAATCCTCCTAACTACCAGTACTCAAAACTACACAATTAATCACAACAACAATGCCATTGCCTCAAACTAATCTTGGTTCAGTCACCAGTTTAAGTAGACAGTGGGGGTATCTATGGCATTGTCCAATTATGTCCCTATTTTACAAGTCTAAAGAAGAGAACCTGTCATGTTGCCAAACAAGACACAACAAATGTACCTGAGATTCCCTGTGTCTGCCAGTCTGTTCCTGCCTATCTCTAGCTCTATTGTCTGTTTGTCATCTGGTACCTTCTCTGCCTAATGACATCATTATGAAACATTCAATTAGCATTTCACATATTTTTTATGAACATTTTATCAACTAGTCTTTGAGATTAGGCCACTAGGGTTCTTTCTTTGCGTTTTGGTGTTCTGAAATGCTCTGATGTCCGTCTTTATTTTTTCAGCAATTTTTTTACCATGCTGGCCGCACACACAATGTGCAGGTTATTTACAGTAGGAGATGGGCTTCTATCATTTATTACCATTCTTCTAGAATAGGCTTTTATCTACCAGGTAGCTAGTCAGCTAGGAAAGGTGAAACGGATTGCATTGACAAGGATTGACAGCTGTAAGAGTTCAACCTTTACACAACGCAAACTGCAACTGTAGCATTTTTATATAATTCATGTTTTGGTCTTATATATTGGCTGGCTTCACAGAATAGCTGAATTTGCAGAGCTAGCGAGCCCTAATTCCATTTGTGTGGTATTTGCCATAATCTTTGCTATCGCCAGTTTACTCCTGATCGGCACACAGGTGCTTCAAAGTCCCTAGAGACGAATTTGCTTTTGCAACGAGACAATTTAAGATTATTATGACAATGGTAGAATATAGTATAAATTCTATTCAGCATCGCTAACCATGACAAATGGATTTCGAAGAACTACAATATCCGTGCTGATCTTGGATTAAATTGACGATAGCAAAGTGTCCATCTTTTGACAACGCCAAATGGAATAGGTGCTAGCTAATGTTTGCTCCATCGGTTTGTTCGCTAGCTATGCAAATGGAAATAGCTTAGTGTGTGTGAACCCTGCCAACATAGTGAAATCGCTAAAGTGCAATTAACTGGATTAACTTCACGTTAGCAACGTGCATTTCAGATGGTAGACACTCAAGTCACCTTGTCAGATAAGGAACACAACTACTGCATTGGTGGCTTCTCTCAGTCACTGACTCTAATTCAAACAGCTGGTGATGGTACTTATGCTAGCTAGCTAACATAGTGACCAATGCAGGGAAAATTGTGACAGTTATGAATGTTTTATTATATTGAGTGGTAGACAGGGCTCGACATTAAGGCTAGCCGCTTGTCTGGGACAATAAAATAATAAATGCCATGTTACTTCACGATTATATTTTACAGATTTTATTTGACCGAATTCTGTATTAGCAAAAAAAAAAAAAAGAAAGAGGAATTATTTACTGTGTCGTCTCAGTTACACTAGGCTTTGAAATACTGTGACTTGCTCAAGTAGGCAAATGGCTAGTAGAACAACATTTAATGATAATTTCAGTAAATCAACAACATTGGCTAACTCTACTTCGGAAAGCTATCCTCAGTATAGTATAATGTATCTAAAATAAGATAAATAGCCCCGAGACGAGCTTTCACGGGTGTTCGCGCGTCTATGTTGCTTCACTACATTTGCCTGCGCCTCGTCCATTACTGTTTACAACATTACCAGGACTACTTGGTTGGCTTTGCCTGAGAAATACAAGGTTTGACATAAGAGCGTGTGAATTGGTTGAAATGCGTGTCTCACGGCCAATGCGTGAGAGTTGGCAGCCCTGTATTAAAAGGTGTATAGCCTACATTACAGTTGAATATTAGCTGATATTTAACTACGTACATTTAACCGATACAAACGTTGCTAATGCTTGCTAGGTACACAGTTGTCAACGCTAGCTAGCTATAAACGTAAACACACAAAAACCTTTTTTTTTTATGATAAATCTTTACCCGGACAAGTGACTTTTGTACATGGACAAGTGAAACGTAAGGACAAGTGCCTCAAAAAGTTAATGTCGAGCCCAGGTAGAAAATAAATTGTCAAACCAATCCTTTCTTACAACTACTTACTGGACATCAGCCACAAACAATACAAACAGATACTGTCAGATTTTCACACGCACCTGCATCACTTTTGAGGGCTCGGGCTGTGGATCAAACCATTGTGGGACCAAGGGCGGGGTTTGCAATCTTTTTAAACTTTATTTAAAGCGCTATTGTTTCCATAATCAGCAAAGCGCTTTCATTGCATATAATTAATGTTATTGAAATAACATAGTTATGTTTACAGTGATTTACTGGGGCGGACAAATCATATTTTTTCCCAGTTTTGGGGGGGGTCGTGTCCCCCCCCGGGATTTCTGCCAATTTCTTCTACCATTTCTTCTTAATTTCTGCCATCCTCTGAACCCACAGCACTTATGGCCCTATAATAATTAATAATAATAATTGTATTTGTAATGCACTTCACATTTAGCTGAATCTCAAAGTGTAAAAAACAAGAAAGGGCGCAAATAGTAACAGTTTTCCACTCCGCCGACTTTCTTTTGTCGCTAATACCTGATGACAGGCCGCCAAACAGCACACATTTTCTCGTCTCCACACTCGGTTGTCAGAGCCTCGATCTCACAGTCACCGTATTTCTTCGAATAAATGCAGCGGAGTTTAACGTTCATTTTTAATGCAGCGTTTATTTGAGGGCGACGTTTATCCAAAGAAATATGGTAATTCAGACAAAGAAATTACCTCAGGAGTGTATTTACTGTCCATCTGCATATTCATTTATGGGAAGAGGCAAGGCGGGGTCAGTGGCTCGTTCACGTGCGGTCAATCTCACGTTGATTGTGATTTATAAAGGAAAGGTGCGCAGGACCTGGCGTACGACCGGTTTTATACATGTGAATATTTCTGTGCGTAGGTACTTTTCGAGTTTTGGCCGTACGCCATCTTCTGGTATGAAAGCTGCGCAATCCTTTATACATGAAGCCCCAGATGTTTTGCTAAGCTTTGTGAGGACATAGAAGCAGATCATGTCCAGCTGCTATATCACAGTGAAGTGAGATGGCTCTCAAGAGGACTGATGGAGGAGGAATTGTTTGTTTGAGTTGAGGAATGAGGTGTTCTCTTTTCTCACTGAGAAAAAAAGCTCATCTTGCACATTATTATGCTGACACAATGTTCACAGCAAAACTTGCCTACCTCTGTGAAATTTTTTCCTACTGAACCAACTGAACACCTCACTTACATTTACATTTATGCATTTAGCAGACGCTTTTATCCAAAGCGACTTCCAAGAGAGCTTAACAAAAGAGGTAGGTAGGTCACTGATCATAACAACGAGGTAGCACCCAAAACATGAAGCATACATTGTGAAAACCCAAACAAATGCTAAAGGGAAGACCCATAAGAGCATGCAGTTATACAAGTTACAAATTAAAACAACATGATCCCCAAAAAGTGCAAGACTGTATCTGTAGAAGAACAATCAACAGTAAAATATTTCACAGCGAGTACAAGAGTTCAAGAGTTAACTTTGTTATAACTAACCTACAAGAGCAACAAGTCTCTCAATAAGAGTCATTGTGATCCTGGAGGAAACTAACATCAAGTCCAATCAAGCATTCTTAAGTGCCGTTGTACTCCCGGAACAAGTGTGTCTTGAGCCTTTTCTTGAAGGTGGGGAGACAGTCAGTGTCCCTGATGGAGGTGGGGAGCTGGTTCCACCATTGGGGGGCCAGGCACGCACTTCAAGGAAGAAAAAGCAACATATTTTGTGCTGCAGACAAAGTTGAAGCTTTCAAGAGGAAACTTGCTTTGTGGACCAAGACAGCCCAAGAAAAGAGGATGTACATGTTTCCACTTTTGTCTGACAATTTGGAAATTCCCCCTTAGGTGAAGATTTCAGTCTCCCAGCACCTCTCACAACTGGCAGAGAAATTTGGTGACTACTTTCCTGAGGATCCCAGAGAGGGAAACATGTGGATTTTGGACCAATTTTCAGTGGATTCCACTGCAAATGTTGTTGCTCTGCCCTCACACATGGAATCCCAGCTTCTGGAAGTTTCCACTGACAGCACTTTAAAGCTGCAGTGGGGCAAACTGGTCCTGGGATCCTTCTGGATTGCTGTCTCAAAGGAGTACCCAAGTCTTGCACTGAGGGGTTGTGAAACTCCTCATCCCATTCACAACTACATACCTGTGTGAATCAGGATTCTCCATTGTGGCCACAACTAAGACCAAAGCCCGAAACAGACTCAGAGCAACACTGGGGGCTACTCTGAGAGTGAGCCATTCTCCCATTCCACCCAGACTGGATCTGATTATGTCTCAGAGGCAGGCCCAAGTGTCTCATTAAGAGGTGAAGATAAAAAGGGAGTTGTATAATTGTTGTTATTATTTGTGTCATTGTTCATTTGTCACAGATACAAAGATTCTTCTGGTTCTGCCATGCAAAAATGGAGACAGCTGAAGCAATTTTCAAATGGCTTTGCAGAGTATAAGGCTATAGTTTAATTCAGGGTAGGAAATTTACACATTTTGGGGGGGGCAATTTTTGCCCCCACTGACTGAAATCCAGGGGCATTTAAAAAAAATTGGGGGCACTTTTTGAAAATTGTGAAATAACATTTAACCTTTGTTCAAGATAATGAATATGCTTATTTAGGCTAACAGTATATGAGCAATTGTCACCAAATGGCAAAAATAAGACTATTAAGCAGTAGTCTACAGATTCAAAGTGTTTTCTTAGATTATTTTTTCAAAGAAAAAATCAGACAATCATATTTGTTTTGTTCTTATTTTTTTTTTTTTTACAACTATTAAGTTATAATTATTTTTTATAATTATAACTTATTATATTTATTTTATTATATTATATACTTTTTATTTTGTTACCTTTAATCATGTTGTTCCTACCTAGTACAGGAAATACAGATAGGACAGACTAAACAAAGAACAACAACAAAACACAATAAAAGGGCTATACGTGGATTAATTAAATTGAATCTACAAACAAAACGCTCAGCAGTGCTGAGGGGAAAATGTCATTTCAGATAATTAAAAAGTACATATTAGGTTATATGTACAGTGGAGAAAAATTATAAATATGTACGTATACATAAATGAGTGGCTTATTTGTCAAATAGCACCAGTTCATCATTGTCGTTATCTGTGTCACTGTCAGCCATTGGAGAAGTTGCTGGTCTGACCTGCTGCCTTTTCCCATAGGGTTTTATATGGGGCCGCCTTGCTTTCTTCCCACTGCGGAACCATTTTTTCACAGCAGATTCGACACATCCATTATTGGTAATCCATCATTACCATACTCAGTCAGATCTTCAGGCCAGTGCTTAGGGTCCAGTTTACACATGGCCATGAGAATTGTGTCTGTTTGATACCTTTCATCCAGGCAGGCCACAATGTCATGGATGAGCGGCTCTCTGGAACTCTTCAATCTTTCTTCAGCATCTGCATAAGTGTCAGAAAGCGCTACACCTCTGTAACTACCACACCTACACTCCACCTTCACTGCTCTAAGCTTTGGGCCATCACCTTTCGCCATGTCTTTCAGCACTTCTTTGGAAGTCTCAATAGCCTCCACAGCTGTGGGGAGAGAGATGCTGTCTTTCTGGAACTGGAGAGATAGATGGGACAACTCATCCAAAACATCCATGTAAAGACCTATATGGAGGAGGAATTCATTGGACTTAACCTTCTTGAGCCATCCTCTCACTCTTGCAGCATCTGCTTTCTTTATATCTTACCGCTGATCACTTCCCACCTCACTTAGATGAGCGATGACTGCAGGGATGTTGGTCTCGAGTGCTTTAAGGGCTCTTCTGCGGTGATCAACCCATCTGGTCCCATCTACCCTAGTGGGTGTCAGGACAGACTCGTCGAGCAGTTCAGCCAGCCGGTCCAGCTCCCGTCTTCTTTTCCCTGACCCTCGATAGAAGGATGTATAGAAAGATAGGAACCCATCAATCTGACAAAGGAAAAGAAAAACACAAACAAGGCGTTGAGAATAAAAGGCCCACAAAGTTTATACTGTTGGATTTAGGGTCCAGCAATGTTAATAAATACTATGGTTTTTATAATATGTTTTTTTATATCAAAAGTTAAAATATCACACAAACCTCTTGATTGAAATATGTTCCCTGGAAGGCATTCTTACAGGCTAGCTCCAAACGATGAGTTAAACAATGAATGCCTATTAGCCATGGCATGTCCATTTTTAGCTTTGTGTAGATGCCCTGCCTGCATCCAAAGTTAACGCTGGCTCCATATGCTCCGAAACCAACAAGATGATCGGTCCAGTTAGGGATGCCCTTGGAGAATAACAGTGACCGGATGCAATGCAGGATGCCGTCAGCTGTGGCACTCTCAATGTCCTCAGTT
The DNA here is from genome assembly GCF_021917145.1 of Hypomesus transpacificus. Lineage (NCBI taxonomy): Eukaryota > Metazoa > Chordata > Actinopteri > Osmeriformes > Osmeridae > Hypomesus > Hypomesus transpacificus. The sequence continues at coordinate 4,180,947 of NC_061073.1, forward strand.
CTATTAGGATGATAAAAACACACAATGTAATTTTTTAACACACCAAACAGAAGTTAGCCACTTCAGAGAAATCATTGTACTGTATGTGTGTAAATAACCTTTAGATTAATTGATAAACAATCAACTTGAGCAATAGATAATTGAAAAGAGATCATTGATCATAGATAATTACCCCACAAATGCCATGCGAGGGACACCATCTTTATGCAGGTATTTCACATAAAGGACCTCCTTCTCAGTTGTTGACCTGTCTGTGCTCCCATCAACAAGGACACTGATATATCTGGAAGAGAGTACTTGCTTGCTAACCTCAAGATGTATTTGTTCTGCGAGGTACTGGGTAAAAACCCTTGCTTGTTTGGGGTTAATGTAGGCATCTTCCAAATCAACTCCATGCCGCTTCTCCAGTTTGACAAGAGATGGATAGTAAGCAAATGGTTTCTCGTGTTTAGCAATATGGTAAGCAATGTCAAACAACTTGACCATTTTGCAGAACGCTGTCTTCTGCATCAGATTCACAGCTTCCACAATTGGCTCTCTGTCATTGAGCTGATTACTCCATGCTTCTGTAAAAACAAAAATAGTATGTTATATGTGATAAGAGACTTCATCTATACATTTAAACCTTGAAAATCCCCAGTCAACTGCAGTCTCAACTTTACCCAAATAGAGGATGTTATTCTGAAAATTGTTATTTAACAAACCCCACTATTAATAAAAGTTGAAGTTGTTATCATTCACATTAATTCATTAAAATCAATAAATGCTAAATAAATTCTACAAATAAATCGCATTTTACAACTGTCCCCATGTTTTCGGTCAGCCCTGTCATGTTACATAAAAACGACATACAAAGAGTGCAATATGCCTTTAAGGTTATGACTCAGCGGATGTGACATCATTTGACTGAGTTGATGCTGTCACTGATAAAGATTAGTTTTTCTCAATTACTTATAATTTAAAGCTTGTTTTTGCATGTTTTTTTGAAGAGGACAAGCTACAGGGTCAGTTGCTGTCACACTTAAATATCCTAGAAAATAATAAAAGTTTTGGAAAACCAAAAATGTTACTGAAATGCCTTGCTTACAAGCTATCAGTTTTGACGCAAGGAAGCTAGCATGCTGAGGCCGTGTTCACACTTGACTTCTTTTTCAAGTGCCAGCGCCTTTTTTTACATGCAACCCTATGGGGAAAGGACGCCTTTTTGAGTACAATTTTCTCAACTTTTTAGAAAATCGCTGGGTGACGTCAAGCGCCTTTCTGACAGCTGACCAATCAGGACGAGGTAGTAAGGTAGTAACCTTCTACCGTAGTTACCGGTACCCCCAAAATAGACCAACATGAAAGTTGTAGACTGAGGTGAAAGCGCTCTAAAGGCTCTGAAGGCAGCGCTTAAAAATAAAAATTAAGTGTGAAACACGGCCTAATGGCAGTTAAATTCATATATCTATGGTTAAACTGGCCGACTGTCAGGCCCTGTCACCTCAGGCCCTGTCACGGCTGGTCACAGTCCTGTGTGACAGGGCCTGACAGCCCTCGGCTATGACAGGGCCCGACAAATCAATGATAAAATGAATGAAGTTATCACTCACCGAAGGCGATTGCGTGTTGTTTGGTCGCCTGGTGGCCACGTATTTCTTGATATTTTCACTCCCCTTGATGAAATCAGCGGAAGAATTTGCCTGTGCTGGATTGACGACTTTGGCAGCAACTCGTTGAGGACAAGATCGACAGGCTTTACAAAAAATGTGTTTTTTTTCGTCATTTACCTCCACCCCAAGCCAATTTAGCTTCCATTTTTCTATGGTCGCTGGGTGAGTTAGTCCTTAGAACCAGAGATGGTAACGGAGACTGTGTTTGATTAACCTCAGGTGTCCTCACACTCGCAGGTCTGATCAAGAAGCGCTCCATTTTTTCTTTCTTTTTTTAGAACGTTCGATAATATACGCGCATGCAACATAGGTCAAGGCGCGAATCCAAAACATTCTATGGCAGGGGTGTCAAACTCATTTTAGGTAAGGGGCCACATATGGCGCACTTTGATCTCAAGTGGGCCAGAGCAGTAATCATAGCATAATAACGCATACATAACGACAATATTTTACATTTAGTCATTTTTAGAAGACGCTCTTATCCAGAGCGTCTTGATGGTTTTTGATGATAAACCCTATTTTAAGGTATTTCTACAACTTTCCCCGTGAGCACGCTTCTATTTTGAGTAAACAACTCTAGAAGTGTTCTAATTTCTCAATCAGAAATGTATTTTCTTTTTTTTAATCCATGGCTTGTTTTGAAGGGAGATAGGCAGTGCGCTTTGGATAGGCTCTTAAATGGGTTGCTTGGCAACGATCGACGCTTTCGCATTTTCAACAAGGACGTGCATCTTAAAACCAGGCGTAGCTATGACCGTGGTCTGTCAAGCTTGGTGCACTTGATGTAAATTCAAATCACAAAGTCGGACGTAGCTAAGACCGACGTAGGAGTTAAAACCAACTTTTTTACGCCCAGCTGGTGCACTCGGCTTATCTGCCTGGGCTCTCCTCTGCTGAGTCCCTTGCTTTGTGACGCGTTTGACGTCAAATGCGTCACAAAGCTAGCAGCGAGTGCTGCTGCCTGTGGCAATGAGAGCTTCTGCCTCCGGAGCAAAATCGCATTTAAGTTGGTTTTGAAGCAAATACTGGATCGATAAAAAAAAAATCAAAACGTTTGTTTTGGGGGCAATTTTTGCCCCTCTCCTAGTGATATCAGGGGCAAAATGATATTTCTTAGGGGCATTTTTGCCCTTTGCCCTCGTGTATTTCCGACGCTGGTTTAATTTGCACTTTATTTCAATTTCATTTACAGTTTATTTATTTATATTTATAGATTTATATTATTTGAATGCATTTATTATCATCATTATTTATTTATTATTTATTATTATCACCCCGTTTTTATTGATTGAATTATTTATATATAATTTATTTTGTATTAATTTAAAGTAAAATCCTACTATTGGTCGTTTTTATTATTATTAAAAAGCCTGACTTGATCCTTTACATTTTTTCTTGTTTCAGCTTGATTTGGTCCATGAATTATCAGCCTGTTCGGTGTCTTGATACAGTATGGATACAGCAGGTTTACATAAACGTTTAATAAAAGTCTTTGTGATGATCCCATTTTATCATGTAATTTTATTTGACAAGGTTTTTGCTTGTTAAACAGTAAGCGGATTTGGTTTATTATTGAATACAAATCAAACCAAGAGTAAAGTCAATTACCTATAGTCACCTATACATAGTTAATATTGAATGGGCTTTGGGCCACTTTGTACTATAAAAATTGGGCCTCAAGGTCAAAAAGGTTAAGAACCCCTGTTTTAACCTATTTGAAAAATGTAACTTTTCTGAATGTACTGTGTCAGTGTCACGTAAGCGCTCATCTATCACATTCGCTATTCACTTCGCTAGTCAATCTACTTCAGACAGGCTGCGGCCAACACGACAGTAGCAGCAACTCTCCACATGGACGATTATTTTCTTCTTAAAAATCTAGATTTTATTTGGGGACAATGACATGGCTCAATAGCTTGCTAGTCTTGTTACTAAACATATTGTCAAATTATAATTACTGTTTGGAGAAAATGTAAACTTTGATGAGGTCATCTCTAGGGCTGTCCCCGACTAAGATTTTCTTTGGTCGACTAAAACGTCTAAAAATCGACTAATCGAAATTTGAAACGCTGAAAAAAATTGAAACCTACAAACATTTTCGCGATCTGACTCAATGGTTGCTAGACATTGCAGATTCAGCCGCTAATAGCCTACTAATAATAAGACTTGTATCCCCAGTCCTGTTGTAACCGAATGCCGATGGTATTTAGTATCTCTTACAATGTACTACAAATAAATAATATTGTTTGTTTAACATGCATCATCAGAGCGCGCTTATCACTGCCTGAAAACTTGTTTTTCAGGTGGTAGGCTACATCATCTTCGACGTTGAACTATGAAAAATAAACCGTTGTTGGCAGAGTTTGCATTCAACGTTTTTCGAGTCACCCGGTACTTTGTAAATGTACTTTAATGAAATGCCGCCATACCACAGATGTCTTTGCCATTTTGACTAATAACACCGACAAAGTAGGCTATGGCAGAGTTTGTAGTTCTGCAGCCAATTGTGCTCGTGCCGTGTGCAAAATACCAAACCAAAACAAATATATCTAAAATCTACAATTGTACAATCTACAATTTCAGTTGAACATTTCGTTAATTCAGCAAAGATGACACAAGCGGGAATCAGATCTCACACTGCCACATGGCAGCTCGACTAAAACAATCTTAGTCGACCAAGAGCAAATCGACCAGAAAGTCGACTAGTCGACTAAGTGGGGACAGCCCTAGTCATCTCACATCCATTTGATATTCAACTAAGCCTGTCGCGATAGTCAACATATTGACTTATTGCACGGTATATGGAAATGAGCACAATAATTTATGGTGCTGCGATATATTGCAACTGATAATTTTCATAACAAATAATAATTATATCAATTTTTACATAAGAACGAATGTCACCAAAATTTTAGTCGATCCCGCTGCCTCAGTCATCTTGTCTGTTTTCTGTGTCGAAAGCGTAGGCGGGACTAGCGTCTACACACACACACAGAGCGGACACCGATAGGTGAAGTGAGGGCATGAACTCACTGTGTTATAATGTGTTCTGTTTCGTGACATCTACAGCTAGTTAGGAAGAACAAGTAAAAATACTCCGGTGTGGGAACATTTTGTCTTTAAGACAAATGAGATGAGAGACAATTAACGTGAACGAGCCGGTATGTCAACTTTGTTTAAAACAAGTGGAAACGAAAAGAGGCAACTAACCTAACATCTCACCTAGTAATAGCTACATAACTGTCTATCCCACCTAGTTTTTCAACCTGTGAACAACAACTGCAGCTGGAGTTGGAAAGGGGTCTTCCATACAGTTCTGTTACAGATGCCTTTTCCCGACAGTACAAATATAAACGTGACAGCGCGAAATGGCGCACACTCACGGATAGCGTAACTCGCTAAATAGCCAAAGAGATTTAGCCATTAAACACGGTAAAAAAAACAGCATTTACAAATATGCTGCAAACCTTTGACAAACACAGGGCTGCTAACTCTCACGCATTGGCCGTGAGACACAAGCATTTCAACCATTTCACACGCTCTCACGCCACACCTTGTACATCTCAAGCAGAAAAAGTCAACACCAACCCTGTTAACGTTGTAAACAATAAGGGATGATGGAGTGAAGTGACATAGACGCGCGAACAGCCATGAAAACTCACCTTGGGGGTGGGGCGGTCATTATGTAATCAGTGGCATAAAATGGACTGAAAATTACAATTGACTTGTGTGCAATAATATCGTTTACCGCAATTAATTTTGGTGCAATATATCGCACAAGAAAAAGTATTTATCGTGACAGCCCTATATTCAACTTGCTCCACAGGCTGCGGCCGTAGCCTAGTACTAGTAACGCTATATGGCCTATACTTTGTTTGTGAAAATCTTGATATTGATTTTGGGACAATGACATGGCTGGTTAGCTAGTAAATCTTATTCTCAAACATACTGTAACATTATATTTACTGTTTGTCAACCGTACACAATGTTATCGACTTTGAATCTTGCTAGCATGACGTTAGCTTTCGGGCTAATAGCTCAGCCAAAGGAAAGCCGGGGTTGGTTCTATGAGCTGAGCGGACTAGAATTATCAGAGTTGGCTAACGTAAAAAAAACACTAGTTTTCTATTGCAAAACGCCTGAAAAAATGAATTAATGTTTGTAAAAAAAAAAAAGTGGCAAGTGACTGGTATAAGCGGGATAATGCCCGACGAGGTGTCCAATATCACCTGATAATGGAGGATGCGGAGGCGTGAACCGTCCGACGCGCAGCGCCGGGGTGCTGTTCCCCCTGTTGGAGCATATTTTCCCAATAATGACCGGCGTTCTATACATTATCCCTTACTTATAGCAGGCATCCCAAGTCTCCTGGAAGTTCCGGGAGTCTCCCGCATTTCAATAACGGCTCCCGGACACCCGCAAATGCTATACAATCTCCCGGAATTCGGGGATTTTGTATTTAGAGCGAGCGCAATGGCCATTTATGGTCGAAACAAGGGCATATCGTGCTTCCTGATTGCGTCCCGGGGGGGGGGGGGGGGGTGGTACGTGCTGGTTGAGGGGGTACGTCATGCGTGCGGGGATTGCTTCCCGGGGGGGTCTCACCCCATAACGCATAACATCATCATTAATGTTCTTATTGAAGGCAGCCAACAAGGTGTTGATGACCCTGATAGAACCACTGTATGTTCACCCTGTATGACAGACACAGCCCGTTGACCCCTGGAAGAAACCCCCTACAGCCTCCTCACTCAAAAACTGACCTTGAAGAGGCGCGGAAAGACATCTGTGGGTTGACCACGCACCACGAACAGCCTGGAGTTCAGCTTCCTAAGACTGGAGTCCAGGTCCTTCAGGGACTCTAGCAGAAACCTGGTGAGGTGAGATGAGTCCATCATTTATTAATGGAACCTTTTATCACATGACATAAACCTGTTAAATCCCACGACACAGTCCTCTGTGGTTACAGGTTAGCCAAATTACGTTTTCACCATAGAACATAGAATCAGGAAGAGAGGCCATTGTGAATTTGTATTACAGCCAGTTTGAACAGGAAACCCTTTTGATGTGTTACCCATCATCTTCGTCTTCACCACTGGGCAGACGCAGGGCCGCCCATAAGGGGGGAAAGGGGGGAAAGCTTTCTGGGGCCCAGCCGTGGTGGGGGGCCCAGCCGCAATTCCAGCAATTATCATGTTTATAATCAATAATATTTTGAGAAATTATGACCAATTTATTTTGAACTGAAATACTCACCATTACTTAAAAAAGTAAACACAAACATTGTATTGTGGATTGTTGCTTTAGTAAAATGTAGCCTGTTTCATAATGAAACCCCCCCCCCTCCTAGGAATGGTATGAGTCGTTTTTTTGTTTAGCGATGTCATTTATTACGGTGGCCCACGGGTGCACACCACAGCAACATTAGCGAAGCAAACAAAAGTTGAAAACACAACAACATTAACATTCAACACAACGACATTAACAAAAACGATACATTTATAAAAACGCTACATTTAAAAAAACTATCTACTACTTACAACACAACAGCATTAGTTCACACCACCAACATCAGCCGAGAACACACCAGCATTAGCCGAGAACACCGCAGCATTAGCCGAGAACACCGCAGCATTAGCCGAGAACACCGCAGCATTAGCACAAAACACAACGACATTTGCAGAATCTCTGCATTTCAAGTTCACACCAAATCGTTCTCCAAAATACTAGGGGCAGTGTATCCAAAGTGGGGTATTTTTGATGTTTAACCTGTTGTTGTAAAATCAAGTGAAGTAAATTAACTCTACGGGAACACGCTTACGTACTTCTTGGAGGTTTACTATTGAAGAAAACGCAGTACAACCAGAGAATGGCTGTTTATCAATCCGAAGAACGTTAAGAACGCAAGTACAATCTTTTGAAGAACTTTCTTGCAAGTGTCCTTGCGAGAATGGTCTTACTTCTTCGTACTTGGGCAACGAAAGATGACGTCCAACAAGTTTGCAAGAACATAAGAATGGAAAAAAACGTGGATTGATAAACGGCCAATGTCTAACAAAGGGAGAACTGCAAAAAAAAAAAAAAAAAAAAAAGGGAGAACTGCCACTCTCGGGAAACTTCCGGGTTCTGAACTGGTTGCAGTTGCACTCTATATGAGGGCGCTAACGGTCGAGTGCAGAATGAATGGAGGTCTATGGAGCTATACCCCTCAAAATCCACTTTTCTCAGGATATAGTTTTTTGTCTAGTAATTTGAATTCTGAATTTGAAAGGGGAGGCAATAAAAATACACACCACTTGGGGATAGTCTGTTCTAAAAAGCCTTTTAAAATGTAATTGATGTCATACACATTGTACGGCCCGAGATACTGCTTGACGGTAAGTTCTGGTTACTGACACTTTTCTCTCGAGGCATCGACAACACAGCTGACAGGGGAGGCTCTCCCTGTAAATACACATGCTAGAAAGAGTTTTGGTTTGCTAATGTTGTTGCTAATGTTGTTGCTAATGTTGCTAATGCTCTGATATTCTGGTTCTGTTTCGGACGCCATCAAGCGGGATCTCTGGTCGTAGTCAGTCCTTCACTAACTAATCAGCATTCGTTAGCAGAATGCTAGCGTGTTATGGGCAACAACGACTTACCCTGTAAGAAATCGAAAGGACACAGGTACTCGTTCATTCTACTTTCGAACTGTAATCCATGTTGAACATGCAAAAACTACAATCAAATCTGAGATTTCTCAACGACAATCAGGTGAAAGAGACAAATGTAGCCGTTTAGCTCCATAGACTCCCATTAATTTTGCACTCGACCACGATCACTCCCAGTGGAACTCTGGTGGAACTGCAACAAAATTCGGTACAATGGGGCTTAACAGGGAGTGGGCAGGATCTCATTAAACAGGCTATGCTAATGCTGCGGTGTTCTCTGCTAATGCTGCGGTGTTCTCGGCTAATGCTGTGGTGTTCTAGGCTAATGCTGCGGTGTTCTCGGCTTAGTGTGTTCTCGACTGATGTCGGTGGTGTGAACCAATGCTGTTGTTGTAGCGTTTTTTTTTACAATTTGTTTTTGTTAATGTTGTTGTGTTGTGCGTTAATGTTGTTGTGTTTTCAACTTTTGTTTGCTTCGCTAATGTTGCTGTGGTGTGCACCTGTGGGCCACCGTAATTTATTGATCTAAGGTTAAGCTAATAATGTCAGAGTAGGTTACACTTCGAGAGAGCTAGCAAGGGCATTCGACCCCCAAATAAAAGTCATAAATATTTGTTTCCAGTAAATTCCGAAAGAAAGTCCCAGCCAGGCTACAGAGACGAGCAGCAGTAACCACGATGCTAGCCAAGAGGAAGCTAGTTAGAGCAAAGCTTTAACTGAGAAAGCGCATGTTCTGCATTGCTCTGAGGACATTCTGCACTTTACCTGTAACTTGGCAGGAGGAGGAAGGTCCTTCAGTTAACTCAAAATCATAAAAATGACTTGTGCTCCACAATGAGCCAGGAGAGGCTCAATCACAATACTTTCTATTGAGTGTGAAATGGCTAAACAAATTGACTTAATACATTATAAAAAACTTTGCATCCAGAAAGACAAGGAAGATGGCTGTAGTGTACAATAGGCAAAGATGAAGGCAGGTATATTGCATTTTATACTAGAAAATGTGGTGAGTGTAGCAGATCTCAGTGTGTCAAATTCTTGTGTGTGTGTGTGTCTGGCCCGGCGCCACACAAGTTGTTGAGGCCTCTTATATTAATTAAACTTTATGTTTACGTTTTATGTATAAAGATGTATTTGTTTTGCTATAATGTAGCTCCCATCACTGAGTAAGTCTCTCTAAGTTGACATATGTTTTATGTAAGAGAGAGAGGGCACACACACGCATGTGTTAAAGACCTATTAGGGGGTCCCATTCACTGGACCTTTTCAGGGGCCCAGGAATTTTTTATGGGTGGCCCTGGGCAGACGCTAAACCCGAGTCACCTACTTAGAAACTGTTCTACTTTGTGAACAAAATTATTAAAATAGGCTACACTTTCTTCGGCTCCCGCAATTTCCAGACTTGCTGCCCAGAGTGATCTCTACCCTTACAAAAAATAAGTATATTAAAGTATACTATAAGTATACTAAAATATGGATAGTATACTTTTAGTTCACTTTTGATATACTTTTAAGAAGTATGCTTAGAAAATAGTTCACTTTTAATATACTTTTAAGAAGTACACTTAGAAAATAGTTCACTTTTAATATACTTTTAAGTATGCTTTGAAAATAGTTTACTTTTGATGTACTTTTAAGGAGTATACTTAGAAAATAGTTCACTTTTGATGTACTTTTAAGTTTCCTTTGAAAATAGTTCACTTTTGATATACTTTTAAGAAGTATTTTTAGAAACAGAAAATGGTATACATTTCTTCTGGAGTAAGATGTACGTTTTCTATTATTATACAGAAAAAGCAGTCAAAAATTATTTTAAAGTACATTACAGGTTACACTTTTTAGATCCATCTCATTCTAATTATTAATGTCTATGAAAATCTATTATGCATTGCACATTTAATCTTTTTTTGTTACTGAAGCTGTAACCTTCATTACTGCCGAAAAATTCTGAAGCCCTATACTCTTATTCTAATAATTATCAATTGGAGTTTTAATGGAAAAAACCCTTGAAAAGCTACTTGAGAATTTGAAGGTTATACTGTCAAACTGACTGAAGAACGAAATAACGACGTGAAATAATGAAGATAGTGTGGCTCATTGGCTAGTCAATTCCCATGATGCAAGGCGGTAAATAGTGTAAAAAATTGCTGATAAGTTTGATGAATTTCATTTTTTTAAATGTGTCTGCTTAGAATGTAGTGTTTTGTTGCGCGGTAATTGGGGTGTGCTTGCCTCGGCGGGCACAAACCATTGCTATCTCACATATATATTTTTTTTATTATTGTTTATTTTCACGCCCCTAAGGCTCAGTCAATATTCGGACTACATAGACAACGGTGGTGTCAAAAGTTTCGTCTTGGTAGCAATTGCGTGGCTTCTATTCGGATTTACTTTCCGTTTACAGTTTAGGAGGTTACAACGTTTTTGTGGCGACAAAGTGCCTTTTGTCAACGAAGGGTAATCTGTGCTAGCTACGTCACCACGTCAACACACGTTGGCAACGACGCATGGATACAACGTCATAGAGACGTTCTAGCACACAAATTGGAGCTTGGATTATGAGTGAAAAATACTACCCCAAAAAATCCCAACCATTTGGCTTTGTTGAGAAAGCGATTTCGAGTGGAACTGAAATCTCGGATGTTTGATTTAGGTCGTCAAAGTCTTTGTAATTTGAGCGAGTGCGGGTCACCTGTGAGACCGCCTAGTCTTTTAGGCGGCAGCCATGCTAGAAAGCGTCATAGTAGTATTTTCGTAGCAAATTTTATAGTTCAATTTTACACAAAAAAACTGAGAGGGAAATTTTACGACGATATGACTATTGTGAAGACAGCCAGGTGCTGAGATTTTAATGTAGGTTGCTGTAAAAACGTTGATTTATTTGCTACGGGAGAGACTCCTCAGCCTCCATTGACGATTGTGGCAGCAACGACAGTGTTGTCGACGAGTGTTGACACTCGTCGACAACAGTGTTGTCGATCTGCGTCTGATGAGTATTTTCTTAATTTCGTACCAGGGTCAATTCTACATCCAAATGGAGAGCAGTGTTTTAAAGATATGGTGATTGTGAAGACAGCCAGCGGGTCAGCATATTTTTGTTATTTGTGTAAAACTTGGAATTTGAGTGAGACCGCGTCTTGTTTTGACTGCCCACTGGCAGTGTGTAGTAGTAGGCTACAGAACTGTCTTCAATGCCACAGCTATCATAATGACTAAACGTTATTATGTCTCATTACACGGCTGTTCTTAATACTGTAGAATGCTCCATTCACTTGAATGGGGCTTCCCAACGTTCTGCGGTGAACAATTTTCTCATATTTGACCGTTGCTATGCATATTTGACAGCTGTCAAGGGAAGTGGCCTTTTTGCCTCGGATTCACGTCTTTCGTAGCACTCCGCAAGTAGTCCGGTAACTTGTCAACCCTAGCGTACTATGTTGCTTAGCGATGTCAGCTGATTTGAAGCCTAAAGAATGTTCAAAGTCTATGAAGTTCAACGTCTTTGGCGAACAATTTCTCTGCTGATCAACAATACGAATGGTAACAAATACATTGTAAAAAGACACACTGTGTTAAGTTATTTTTGTTGGCAAGTAGCCGTGTAATAAGCGGGATAATGTATAGAACGCCGGTCATTATTGGGAAAATCAGCCCCGACAGGGCGAACAGCACCCCGACGGGAAGCTAAGGCGTTTTGTTTCGCCCTGAAGGGGCTTATTTTCCCAATAATGACTGGCGTTCTATACATTATCCATTACAAAAGAAACATTCTCATTTCCGGCGCTTTCAAACAATCAGTGAAGTGTGGATAGCAACAGCAGCTAGCTTGCCTCTAGCAAACTGCTTTTTAATTCCCCCTAAATTAATATCGAACTTATTTACGTTTTGGGGGGGTTATTTTCAGTTAGCAAACGGTACTATTTGAATCGCAATTCCATCTGAAATACTGCCAGTGACAACGTTGTTACAGTAGCTTGTTTCAAAGGGGGTTTCTTGTTTCAGAGGGTGTTCTTAATGAATTATGCAATAGGCTCTGTGCACAATCGTACTGACGAACATCCGCTGTAGCCGAAATTCGGGAAATCAGTTTCCGGTTTACTGGAGACCATCACCTAAGTTTCCAAAATGCTCAGCTTTAGTAGATGTCTCCAAGACCTGCCTTAAATAAGCGTCAGTGACGTCCATCACATCGTAAATGCTTTTTTCCCCTGCTCCAACAAGCAAACGGGACAAGGGATTCAAACTGTACATATCCAGTTATCTGCACAACTATGAGCGTAAGTAGTATAATGTGGTGTTCCGGTCGGCTAGCGTCTAAGCTAGTTAGCGATGTGTTCATTTTAGTGTAGTATAGAAGCTTGTTTTTCTTTATTTGAAATGCTAACTGTCCGTTTTTATGTATTATCATTTGTATTTCTGCCCCTCTCTATCCATAATCGTTTTTCTTTGAAACATGATAGCCTAATATAGCCCGATAGCCCGAATTTTGGCTACAGCGGAAGTTCGTCAGTACGATTGTGCACAGAGCCTATATGAGTAGGCCAGAGCCTGTTTAAGCCTCTATATTAGACATTCTCTGAGTAGGCTAAATGCTTGAAAATATCACTAGGACAATGGGAAAACGGACCCACCTGCAACCGACGCAAGAAAGCACACCCTACAATTTCTCCAGAAATTGTACCCTCTCTAGTTGTCATTGTTGTGCTGGTTTACCAATGTAACCATGAGTTAAATGACTGTTACGTTTCATCAGAAGAGCTGGATTCGTAAAGAGTTGATGTTAATGCAGTAAGTAGCTTCTTTCAGAATCTGCAGTGTGACCTTGTGAGGGCCCCCGTTCTCGCCATGTGACGCAAGATCTGAGGTGTCTGATACCCCTTTTCCACCAACGCATTTTGGGTGCCAGTTCGGAGCCGGTGCCTAATCGCGAACCAGTTCTTTCTCTTTCGACAGACTGGGAATTAGTGATGGGAAGTTCGGTTCATTTGACTGATTCGGTTTTTTGAATATCGTTCAGTAAAATGAACGAATCTTTCTTCGAGTCATTCGTTCATTTCAACGGGGGGGGGCTATACGTCCACTGTAAACACGTATGATATTCTCATGTAGGTTAGTGCATGACATGTGCACCAGCAGATACTATTTCAAAAGAAATTCCTGCATTAAAATAATGTATTATGAGTGTATGATTTGGTCATGCATTATCACACTAACATTTAATTATCACGTCGAACAATTACACTGCACTAAACTGTAAGTGTAAATGTAAAGTGAAAATAACAAAACCAGTCAGTATGATGACTTCAGCGAATATTATTCACGTCTTACTAAAACAGCGGCCACGTGAAAGGGAATAAGGAAACTGTTTCCTCTACTAAAAAATACAATGCGGGTCACGTGAAAAATGATCCAAAGACTCGTAGAAAGACCGAGTCGGGAAATGATCGAATCACTCGTTGAGAGGACTCGTTACTCCCGAGTCCTTATAAGGATTCGTTCAAAATGAACAAATCGTTCACGAACGACACATCACTACTGGTAACCAGAAAAGTGGTTCGTACGTGGTTCGTACGTGGTTCGCAACGAGCACCACTGGTCTAGTTTCCGAACCAATGAAGAACCGCTTGGGACGGGGTTACCGTGATCAACAAAACGCTTTGGCCGCCATTGCTCTAAGTTTTTACAATTCATATTTTAGCTAAACGGTACTTGTAAATCAGAATCTGAATGAAAATGTATCGAGAAGTGGGCAGTGTAGTTGCTGAACATGTGCTAATTTTATTGATGAGACTGCTAATTTGTAAATTTGCTCCGACTTACTACGACTCCAACAAAACGTCCGCCATTGTTGATGTTGTGTTTGGCGCTACCGCGCTAGCGTTGCTGGGAAAAATGAGACCTATACAGTGACGTAATGACGTGGCTCTGTGGTGGCTTTCGCCCGTGGAAAAGCTCTTAGAAAGCTCCGTTCTTGAACCAGCTCCGAACTGGCTCTAGCACCAGCTCCGAACTATTTCCCGGTTCACTTTGGTGGAAAGGGGGTATGAGGGACCCCTAAACATTTTTATTTATTAGTAAGTCATAGTAAAATTATATTAATTAAGTTTACTTCTTGAGGTACTTACATAAATTGAAAGTGCACTTGAAAGTTTTGCAAAGTATACTTTGAGGCTCTTTAGGAAGTATACTTAATGAACTGAAAGTGCACTACACAGGTTACTTTACAGTATTCCAAGGTATAATTTTAAGTACTTTAGGAAGTATACTTTATGAACTGAAAGTGCACTACGCAGGTTACTTTAGAGTATTCCAAAGTATACTTTGAAGTACTTTAGGAAGTATATTTGATGAACTGAAAGTGCACTACACAGGCTACTTTATAGTATTCAAAAGTAAACCTTAAAATACACTATAAGTGTACTTTAAAGTGTACTAAATGACCTAGAAAGTGGGCCAATTCAGTTTACTTAGTACAAAAATAGTATATAAATAAGTACACTGCTAGTATACTTTAAGTAACATGATAATAGTATACTTTTTATACTAAGTATACTTACAAAATAAACTTGAAGTATACTTCTTTTTTGTAAGTGTAAACATCGAAACACATTGACTATGTCAGAACATTATATGATTAGCACTACAACTTTTTATCATAAAACACGTAATCGTAATGGAGTCGTTAAAGTTATCATGCTATGATGACCACACATTATCGGACGCAACCTATGGAGGATTATAGGGGCCAAAACTAAATAAATAAATACTTGGATAAATAAATAATTATATAATACAAAGCTTAAATAAATGACACAAAATATATAAATGTTACATGTATTTGTGTGTATATATATATATATATATATATATGTGTTTACGTTTTCATGTGTTTACATTTATTCATTTGTACTTACATTTATTCATTTATACTTACATTTATTTATTTATACTTACAATTATTTATTTATACTTACATTTATGTATTTATACTTACATTTATCCACGGTGAAACTTCCTGCAGCAAAATAAATCTGTCGTCCCCCCAACACCAAGTCAGGGGGCGGGTCAAAGCCTCTGATTGGTGAATGAACAGCATTACACACCAGGCAGGCTCAACCAGTCGATCAAGCTCTCTTCAAGCTAGAGGGATCCTCTATCGCCTCACTCTACAGCTGCTAGGGGTGTGCGACACTGCACGATGTGGTATAGATCTGATACCAAGGAGTAAATACAGTATTGGCCAGTATTGCCAATACCGATACTTTGGGCTTAGAAAAGCAGTGGAGGGGCAAAGTGAGTTTGAGCGAAGTTAGACGGTGTTTGCACAACCACTATGATGTAAAGGGAGTTGTGTACTCAGTGTGGAATGAAACTCAAGTATCGATCTTATCACGCTATCAATCAGGCTATTGATACCAACGTTGGTATCAATAGTTGCCGGGTTTCCCAACCCAGCCACTGTTGGTCTTAAAATCGATATGCCCACCCCTATGCTGTATCATCTCACTGAGGATCGTGAACACATTTTCATTGATGTCTGTGTCAGTTAGGGCCAATATCATTCCTATAATTTCAGCGAAGCTCTCAATATGATGTAAAACAAAAGTGAACTGGCAGGTGCCTCCATCTCTTCAGCTTCCGCCAACATTTCGACCACTGTAGCATTCAATATTTCATTCATTGAAACCGCACAAGGTGCTGCCACCTTGGAATAGTACAAAAGCAGTTGATTCAAGTTGAACCACCAATCAGAGGCTTTGACCCGCCCCCTGACTTGGTGACGGGACGACAGATTTATTTTGCTGCAGGAAGTTTCACCGTGGATAAATGTAAGTATAAATACATAAATGTAAGTATAAATAAATAAATGTAAGTATAAATGAATAAATGTAAGTATAAATGAATAAATGTAAACACATGAAAACGTAAACATATATATATATATATATACACAAATACATGTAACATTTATATATTTTGTGTCATTTATTTAAGCTTTGTGTTATATAATTATTTAATTATCCAAGTATTTATTTATTTTGTTTTGGCCCCTATAATCCTCCATAGCAACCCACCCCCTAGCTTTATTTACAATACAGTACACTTAGCTATTAGCCTGGCTGCCAGCCCAACTTCTCCCCGCCCACAAAAAAATTTGGTCGGGAAGTTGGGTTGAATTCGTTTTCAACAAACAACATATTATGTTGCTCTGATTGGTTGTAGGTCTATCCAATTGAGCGAAGAGCCATTTGTTTTACGAGTTCGGTTGAAACACGCCCCGTAGTCACAGCCCAACGGAGAGTTTTCAGACTCATATTCTGACTAGAATTATGAGTATGACAACGTCAGGCTATAGCTTGCTGTGAAACAAATTGGCTGGCAACAAGATAACAATGCCATGGTAGGCTACGAATGAGTTGTTAATACCATGAATTTCACACATTAAAATTGTGAGCACCATAACTAGATGGTAATATGTTAATATTATAGGGCAAAAGGCTGTAGACTAGCACAGTAGCAATGTTAGCTCACTACTAGTGAACTAGTGACACTAGCTAACTATTCCACGAACGTGGACTGGAAGGAGGCCTCGTAACTTGCTACTTGCTACTTTATATTTTATTAGTCGAGTGTATAGACGTACTAACCTCCATCGGTTTACTCCGAAGTTAGCAGACCCCGCAAACCACGGGTCCAAAATATAAACACAGCGCACAGTATCCGCGCCATTCAAAGCTTCCTGTAAAGACGGATTATCATGAAGTCGTAACCCTTTACGAAACCAATGAACTGAATTAACAACCATGATTTCAGATTTTGTAAATTTTATTCCAGAATGCAAGAGAAAATGCTTAGTATATCCACAAAGGCTTAGATTTCTGCTGTTTTCAGACACCTTCCTTATCTCCCAACTTCTCCACAGGCTGTTGACAGAGAAAAGTAGGTGGAGTTTTCGGTGTCCGTTTGCCCTGCTACGTAACCCCTTCCCCTTATACTTTCTCCTATTGGTCAGAGAGTGACAGATGCACCATGTATTACAATTAGATGGACCGTTAGCTCAGCATTGATTGGTTGCCTGCCACACGTAGACCAAGCCCTGTCACGTTTTCTGTATGTGGAGACTCCGTACAGAAAATAGGATAGGGACATGGGCTGTAGTGATGGGAAGTTCGGTTCTTTTTACTGATTCGGTTCTTTGAATCTCGTTCAGTAAAATGAACGAATCTTTTTTCGAGTCATTTGTTCATTTCGGGGGGGGGGTGCAAAGGACGTATAGCCCCTATACGTCCACTGTAGGTTAGTGCATGACATGTGCACCAGCAAATACTATTTCAAAATAAATTCCTGCATTAAAATAATGTATCATGAGTTTGTATGATTTGGTCATGTATTATCACACTAGCATTTAATTATCACGTCAAACAATTACACTGCACTAAACTTTAAGTGTAAATGTAAAGTGAAAATAACAAAACCAGTCAGTATGATGACTTGAGCGAATATCATTCATTCACGTCTTACTAAAACAGCGGCCACGCGAAAGGGAATAAGGAAACCGTTTCCTCTACTAAAAAATACAATGCGGGTCACGTGAAAAAAGGATCCAAAGACTCGTAGAAAGACCGACTCGGGGAAGAAACTAATCATTCGTTTTCTCTAGCTACAGAGCCTATGCAGGTCACGTGAAAAATGATCCAAAGACTCGTAGAAAGACAGAGTCGGGAAAGGAACGAATCGTTCGTTTCCTCTTGCTACAGCCTATACAGGTCACGTGAAAAATGATCCAAAGACTCGTAGAAAGACCGAGTCGGGAAAGGAACGAATCGTTCGTTTCCTCTAGCTACAGAGCCTATGCAGGTCACGTGAAAAATGATCCAAAGACTCGTAGAAAGACCGAGTCGGGAAATGAACGAATCACTCGTTGAGAGGACTCGTTACTCCCGAGTCCTTATAAGGATTCGTTCAAAATGAACGAATCGTTCACGAACGACACATCACTAATGGGCTGTGTCTACCACCGTGCACTTGTGCACTTCGAGCACTGACTTTCAGTGCTTAGGGCGCTTCACTCACAAAACCAGAATAATTCAGTGCACTGAAAGTACCAGGATGGCGCACTGCAAACGGTCCAAAAAAACAGTGTACAACGATGGACACTACTCGCCCTAAACGGGCGCCATCTTGGCTACGTAGCGGAAAAGGAGGAGCCCCTTCGGCAGCTTTTTCCACGTAAGTGGAGAAGCGCGTTCATTTTGGCAGGTTTTGCAGGTGTGGCGAGCAGATTTGCGTCTGTCACTTCCACCAAGTGTTTAACGTAGCAGTGTTCCACTTGAGACAGCACTTATCAGCGACAGAGTGCACTGAATATGTAAGTGCACTGTTTTGCAGGGCACTGTATTGCAGTGTACTTCATAAAGTGCGCGGTAGTAGACACAGCCATAGAGTATGGGGGCGGAAAGGGATATTCCTATATGGGGGGTGACAAGTATGGGGTGCGGAAAGGGACATTCCTAGGCTTACCAGGAGAAGGATCAGGAGCTGCCTAACCATACGTCGCCGCCAGACCGTGTGGATTTCTGAATGGGACTAATGGGACTGCAAACGAGAGACTGGTAGCGACTTATCGGCGACGCCATGTAAAGAACGTCTACCGGCGGCGACCTCGCCAAACAACACCTACTAAGTAGGTACGTCGCCACCTTCACTGACAAACCTTATTGAGTGAAATCAAGTCGTGCATAAGGCTACATGTTTCATATGTTAAAATGTCTTTATTGAAAACTTCATTGACTTGTTTTTTCAAACCTTATTAAGTGAAATCATGTCGTGCACAAGGCTTATGGAACGCAGAGTTAATCAAAATGAAATCAATAAATAAATAGGTAAATTAATAGATAAATACATAAATAAATAAATACGGCTGTGAAATAAACTCTGAAATAAAAAAAAGATGGGAATAAATATATAAATATAACATTATATAATTATATAGCTGAATCCACTTACCGACATCAATAAATAAATACATTTATTTATTTCAAAATGACGTTTTTTTAAAGACAACGTTTATTTATTTCATGGGACATTTATTTCCTAAAGCCACATTCATTTATTTTTTGAGACTTTTACACGCCACAAATATGTCTATGGAATAAATTATTTCATAATTTATTCCATAGACATATTTATTTATGTATTTATCAATGTATTTACCTATTTATTTATTTAATTTTGACTAACTCGGCGTTCCATAAAGGCTACATGTTTCATATGTTAAAATGTCTTTATTGAGAACTATTGTAGCCAACTGTGCACAGCCTGTAGCATAGAGGATTTTACCGCAGGTGCAGGGATTGCTTTTGCACCCCCTACTGTTGGGATGAAAACATTACATTTTCAAATGTATGTAAAAATACGAAGAAATATTTCTAGAACACGTTAAAGTGATGTCAGAGTTGTATGTTCTATCATGGTTTGTTGTACTCTAATGATTAATTATACATTTTAAGATCTAGTATTAATTTTGAGTATGTTTTTTCACCTAGTTTTAAAACCTAGAATCGCCTGGTTTGCTTGACCCGATGTTAGTTTCCTCAAGGATCACAATGACTTTTGCTTAGAGACTTGTTGCTCTTGTGGTCAGTGGTAACTGATTTAATAGTTGTACTCACTGTGAAATATTTGTTTTTTATTGTTGCTTGCTTTTTTACAGGTACACTTGCACTTACAGTGGTTTGTGTTGTTTAATTGTAACTTGGTTAACTACATGCTCTTATGGTTCTACCCTTTGGCACTTTTTTTGGTTGTTCACAATATGTGCTTCATGTTTTGGCTACTCGCAATGTTTTTGGGTCTATCTTGTTGTTATCAGTGACCTATGCACTTTGTAAAGCTCTCTCTTGGAAGTCGCTTTAGATAAAAGCGTCTGCTAAATGAATACATGTAATGTCAATGTAAACAATCTAACATGGTTTATGCCATCATCAGAACAGGCATAACTTCCCAATCACTACAAGTCATTCAGGTAATGGTAATTTCCTATTGACAGCTGTGAACAGTGTCCTTTCTCATGTAGGATTCAACAATTATAGCCTACCGAAGAAGCCGTGCTTGCACTGAACCACAACCTAGAATAGTCTATGTGACCCCAATACAATTTGTTTCATGCTTGTAAAGTTTGCATTCATTACATTTGTTATATTGCTTGTATTTTGTTATTTCCCAACATGTGGCAACAGTGTAGTGTAATTGTATTGAGTTTATTTGATGTGTTTGCTAACTTGGTGGTGCTAATGAGTTACTAATGAATGTAGCATATAATGGGGGTTTTAATTTATAATTTTACCTTCTGACTACACTTCTCTGTTTAGCACTGGTGTAGAAGTGCAAGATAGCAAATTAAACATCTTCAGACCATCAGTAAAGGTTTCAAAAAAAATTTGTGCACCAACACTAACAAAACCAGCAGACTGTTATAACCTTATACAAAAGTGTATTTGACACTAGCCTATTGATATTGCTCATAATATAAAGCTTTAACATATGACTCTATACCATTAAATTCACAACTGCAGACAAACTTACAGGGTTAAGACTGAAGACACATTAGATAGTACCATGTCAATGAAGTGAATTACCCAGTTCAAGACAAAATCAACGTATTTATTATAGATCTATAAAGTGCATGTGTCTGATACAAGGTTGAGCAACTCAGAAGACTGGACTACACATATAGGCCATACCACACTGATGCAGCCAGTCAGTATGCTCACTATAGTGCATCTGTAAAAGTTAGTGAGGATGACTGAGTCCATGCCAAACTTCTTCAGTCTCCTCAGGAAGAATGGGCGTTTCCAGGCCACACATTTGTAGTAATAATATCCAGAATTAATTCATATTCATCTTGAATCACGCACCTGAACTGATCATATTATATTGAGGATAAGAACTACGGTTTTCCAATTATAAAAAAATCAGTAAGGTTATTTAAGGATAATCATCCTCTATTAATAAGATTTCACAGAGCAATTCTTTAAACAATATTATCTGTCCACCATACTTCATCAGAAAACTAAATTTTTTACAATTTTTATAATATATCAAATATTCTGGGAGTGCAGGATTCTAGTTGGGTAATAAAATACTATGCGTTTGTAAGGTGTTTAATATTTGCCAAACAGCAAAAACTTCCCCCATGGTTTAATGGAAGAGGGGAAGCTGAATAGTGTGTTAACATTAACCAAATTATGTCAATACCAATGGAAATTGTAGTTATTTAACTATGGGTTAAATCTGAGCAAGAATGGTCAAAGTAAGGTGAAATTAAATATTCATTTAAGAACATTGCAAATGAATGAAATCAATTACAAGCTAATCATGTTACAAAGCGACAGTTTTAAATCATATATACTCTACCTTGATTTTTGTAAACCAGAGAGAGGTCCATTATAAAATTTGACACACCCCAAAATTATTTTGGTGGCTCCTCTGTTGAAACATAAGTTCTGTACGTCTTCAGTCAATTTCTCAAGATGTAAAAACAGCACTGGAACTCAGCAGGATTGATGCAAAGTGTTTTATTGGTTCTCAGGTAACAAAGATTGCCAATAGAACGTGAGCGTGATCCCGGGATCAGACTGAAGTTTTCTCTGGACAATTTAACTTATATAGTCTTCTCCCCATTGTATGTTAATATGGTACGATATTTGTTGGTTTCGTAGACATTAGGTAATCTTACCAAGAGGGTCCCTTGTCTCAGGGGATTCAAAACAGGTACTTTTCCTACATAGACACTGCTTGAAATTAGGCTTTTTCTGACCTTGAACAGCCAGCTGCATTAGGTTTCTGGGCGTAAGGCCACAAATATGTCTCATAAGTTACAGCTATGCATCCTGGTCCTTTATGAAAGCATACACATGCTTCTCTCCCCCATTCATCCTTTAATTATTGAAACCTTATATTTTGGGTGATATCTTATATATATAAGATAATGGTGATATATATCTTATATCACCATTGTTTAGGGATAACAATAATCAGCCAACAGCTTTGCATCTGGTTTCCAATAATATAGCATGTACTACAAAGGTGATCACAAGTTTCATTGAATCCATAATCATTACATCTTCATAATTACAACAGTATGGTGTTTTTTCCACAACACCTCATGCCCTGTAAAGTGTGCCATAAAAAGCTTTTGATACTAGTTGCTAAAATGTAAACGTTAGAAGGGGAGTAGGATTTTGGCAACACTGTTTTTCATACCTGCCGAAATCCCCCCCCCCCCCCCCCCCCTCTCATATTTTGGGATTATACAATTTGACACCCCTAAATTATTTTGGTGGCTTCTCTTGCCCTGTAAAGCGTGTCATAAAAAGCTTTTGACACTAGTTGCAAAAATGTACACGTTATAAGGGGAGTAGGATTAACTGGGTAATAGCTTGTCAACTGGTATTGAATGCAATACTTTTTTCACTACTAGACACATTTACAATGAAGCATTGGTATTTATTTGTATAAGTGGTAATGTTTTTATAGGTGAGAGTGACAATTTTTGCCATTCCTAATGTTTGAGCATTCATTATCATTCCACAAATTTATCTTAATGTTTATCCAAAATCTCAGGTTGGCTGTGACAGCTGCCTCAGAAGGTTCCATCACTGTTAAAATGTGCTCAAATCCAACTGAGAGGAATATGTCTGTGCTGCCTGCCATAAACATCCCTGACCTGTTTTCATGATCAAGCCTCAAACTTGTTAAAACTCTTATTTGAATTATCACTTTCTTTCTTTTTTTCTTTCTACCTTTTGTTAAATACTTCATTATAGTTTTTTGTTTAAAATAAATGTGATGGAAATAATCAAAATGTCATCATTTATTAGTTGTTTTTCACTAGCCATTCACACAGGGAAAGTCAGGCTTGGCTTATCAGGTACTAAAACCAAGCACTGCAAGTTAGAAGAAACAAACTAGGCTGTGAGAAGCAGGATCTATAAAATGGATATGATTGTAAACACAAAACAGTTGTGTGGCAAGTAATTTACTGAGAGGGAAATAGAAGTTGGATTCTGGTAGAAGGGACCTGTGAGCAGGGGCCTCCTTATATAGCCTACATTTGTAATAAAATGTAGCTATACTCAGATTATATGCCAATTAATTGGCACATAGTATATTTAGTAAGTATACTTATAACAGCAAGTACAATTTAATCAAGAATCAGAATAGTTCTACTAAAAGTGATTCGTACAAATGAATACAAAGGATGCTCGCTTTTACCAGACAGTGACATAACAGCAACTACAACATAATTCACATATTACCCTCATTCCGGTAATAGGACAGTGTAGCACAACATCGACATCCACATCGTTTTTCTAGTGCAGCTCCAAAGTACGTCTATTTTCTTGAGACAATCATTCGGATTTTTCGAGTAGGCCTAGCACGACATACAAATCGTATAGGCTCTCAAGTGCAGCACAACATAACTTATATTTTGATGAAACATGAATTAAATAGGCCTACTGACAGTTTCCTCAAGACGAGGGAACATAGGCTTCTAGAAATCGCCTCAATTCGTCAAACTACAACTAGCAATACGCTAGGCAGTGCGCGTTCACGCGTAGGGGAGTGGGATTCTGCGGGGATTGAGAATTCGGTCCAACACCGGCAAGAAATCGAACGTACCTGATAGAATCGAAGAGAGCTTGATGACTGGTTGATCCTGCCTGGTGTGTATACTGTTCATTCACTGTAACCCACCCCCTGACTTTTGACAGGTGACGACAGATTTATTTTGCTGCAACCAGTTACACCGTGGATAAATGAAAGTATGAATAAATAAATGTGAACACATGAAAACATAAATCTATGTATATATATAGGTATAAGCACAATTACATGTAACATTTATATATTTAGTGTCTCATTTAATTAGTAATTTATAAATGTTGTATGTCAATAAGGCATTAAATTCTATAATTATTAATGTATCTAAGCTTTGTATTATAGCCTATAATTATTTATTTATTCAAGTATTAAACCATTCAATCATCTATTTATTTAGTTCGTTTCGGCCCCTATAATCCTCCATAATTGAGTACTTGATAACAACTTAATCAATCACTTATTTTCAGATTTGATTTAAGCAGTTTTAGACCACTAGATGGCGTGGTATGTCTGTCATCAAAATCAAGCCGCTGGGTGGCATTCTAAGACATTCTAAAATAGGTGACGTTGGTTCGGTCCAGAGCCATAGAAGAAGAGAGTTGCGACACCCTCTGATCACGCCGACACGTGATCAATGTAGCTCGCTGTAGTTCCAAAAAAAACCCACTGCTGTCAACCGGTTTGAATGGTTTTCATTGAAGCAAATCAGGCAAATGACGAATGAAACAAGCTTGGTTAAAGCCATCCTATATTCTGGCTATATTCAGCTGATTTGTATCTACACAGCGTACGCAAGAAAAGGTGCCAGTAAGCAGTAAGATGTAGAGGTGCCGGTACTGCGTACCGGTGATAGGCTACTCTACAACTGCCAGAAAGCGTCAGTGTCTCAGAGATTGGTATCCAGAGGGCACTAGCACTACGTGACTTACCTCAGATCTTGACGAATCACGTAAAGGCAAGCAGTCGGCCCACCCTATCAGAAGTTCGCTTACCCACGGAAGCTTGATTTGAAAAAGTTATCTAGACAGCATCAGCTGCTGCCTGAGTAAAACAGATTTTAACTGCTGCTTTCAAACCTAGAAACTAAACAAGTTTAGTTTGTAAGTCATTATGTTAGCCTGGCTTCAGAAAGGCACTAAAAGAACGTGTGTGCCAGGCCAGACATGTCAACAGAGGTCCAAGTTAGTGATGGGAAGTTCGGATCATTTGACTGATTCGGTTCTTTGAATCTTGTTCAGTAAAATGAACAAATCTTTTTTCGAGTCATTCATTCATTTGAACGGGGGGGGGGGGGTATGCGTCCACTGCAAACACGTATCATATTCTCATGTAGGTTAGTGCATGACATGTAGCCTGACGTTGTCATCCTCATAATTCTAGTCAGAATATGAGTCTGATAACTCTCCATTGGGCTGTGACTATGGGGCGTGTTTCAACCGAACTCGTAAAACAAATGCCTCTTCGCTCAATTGGATAGACCTACAAACAATCAGAGCAATGTAATATGTTGTTTGTTGAAAACGAATTCAACCCAAGCGCTCTTTCGTGACGTTGTTGATTACGTTACTGTTGATCATCTGTCCATCATCGTATAAAGCCCGCCCTGGCAATTTCATTGTTCCGGCCAGCTCCTGGTTGTATATAATTTGTCCCCAATACGAGCCCCTCCAGACCCAACTTCCCGACCAAATTGTTTTGCGGGCGGGGATAAGTTGGGCTGGCAGCCAGGCTACCGTACAACGGAAGTAACGTTAAATCGAATTCAACCAACGCAATCGCTACCAAGACTGTATAGTAGTAGTTGTAGCTTCAATTTACCCGGGTAGCTTCTCCACACAGCAAGGCTACATCGCATTTTGCCTTGTTACTGACAATGATCGCTACCACTGACATTTTTATGAATGAGTGATTTTCCGCTAAATAAATGTCAAGCTTATTTACGTTTTTGGGGGCATATTTTCAGTTAGCAGATGGTACTATTTGAATCGCAATTCCATCTGAGATAGCTACTGCTGGTAACGTCGTTGTTAAAATAAGCTTCAAAGGGGGTTCTTTATTAATGAATGAATGCAATATGAGTGGGCTAAATGCCTGAAAATATCACGAGAAGGGAAAAACTTACAATGACGTTTAAGTCATAGAGATTAGGTCAATTTTTACACCGGTCTGCCAAATGTATTCGTTTTGATTCAACTATGAGGTTGCTGATCACTATTCCCTCTTGCAGGGGAAATGAGAAGACAACTATTTCAACTACTTCACTCTTAGTATTTTGAGTTGTAAATGATGCTGTTAAATCTATGTAATCTTTATAAATAATAAGTAGGCTATGCATTTTAATATAAAATATACAGAAATATCAGTTGTAAAATGTCATTTTAAATACGGACCCCTGCAACCGACGTGTAACGGGTTTGCATCGGACGTAGTCTTGCTCCGCCAGGACTGTCGTTCGCTGCCATCGGGAGTCGAACGTGCCACCTCTGGACTGCCAAGCGCAACCACTACCAGCTACGCCAAAGAAAAGCTAGCTTTTCATTCTTTACATTGACGCGGGTGGCCCATTACATACCTGAGGAGTGAGTTTCACCGATTCACATCGGTTACAAACGCAAGCAAGCACACCCTACAATTTCCCCAGAAATTGTACCCTCTCTAGTTGTTGTTGTACCAGCAATATCTCAAAGTTTTGTTTTTCACTGTAAAAATCTCACATTTCATAGTGATTTGCCAATGCAAGAGAGTATCGGCACATTTTTTCCCACACTTCAAGCACTGTCTGTATTCACATGAATTGTTGTACTTCTGACTTGCTCACAACCTTCCTCACTACCAACTCTGCCGGGAGACATTTACAATTGATTATACTGTATCAATAGCCACAGTCCACCCACCTTCTTCCTTTAAAAGCCATTTCAAGGTTGAATACAATACAGTGCTTGTTATTTATAAATATAGGAGATAAACAGTCTTACATGAACCCTATTTTTTTATCACAGTAATAGAACACCATGTGATTAAACTGAAGATTAGAAATTTCACAGCTGCCGTGGCTGCTGACATTTTGACTTCTGAGATACTATCAGATTATCTCACCGCACATTTGCCCCATCTCACCGCCTCCATCACAGAGTCAGCAGCCATTGTTGGAGTTTAATACATTTCATTCTGGACCTCATAATAAAAAATATGTCAGATAAAATACCAGAGATTCATATCTAGGAATCCAGCTGGACTAAGCTAACTTCACATAAGTAAACTTCATTCTTTTTAGATGTTTTGTTGAATGATTGTGATGTGAAAGCATGTAATTCCTTCTAAATAACAGAAAGTTACTGAACACCACGGTTGCTTGATCAAGTTCTGATCCCTGTGTGAGACATTGAACATGCAGCACTAAAGGAAAACTGGGCCATCACAGGGCTCAGAAACCCTCCAGAATTCCAACCTTCTATAGGCTTCTGAAGTGTGTGTGTGTTTGTAGGAGGGGTTGATATACAGAATACATTTCCCATTAAAGTTGCTGATTGGCAAGACACATCTGTTTGATTATGCGAGGGCTGCGAAGAGCAGAAAGATAACATTGACCTTGTATTTCACATTACAGGTAAGATGCCTCCATTCCCTCCCTTCCACTCCTTCTTCAGGTTGAGCAGCTGCTTTCGCTCAACACCACATCAGCTGAAAGACATGCCTTGCTAAGGTGGCATGTCTATACCAGTTACTGTAGGAGTCTACCTGACTCCTCAGAGGACACTTTGACAGCTTCCTCTTGTATGCAATATTTGAATTGAGGGGGTGCTAGTGAGGTCCTAGACCCCTCGATAAGGGGACCCACATAAGAGAGTACGTTTTGGGCAACAGTAGTGCATTAGTGTTAGCCACTCATCATCCACCTTGCAAATTTTCCAAGACCTTTGACACAATCCCATATCTGTTTGTACATCCAAAAGTGGAATATGTGTTGTTTCAAATTAAATATATAGTATAATATATATATATATATATATATATATATATATATATATATATATATATTAGGGCTGTCAAGCGATTAAAATATTTAATGGCGATTAATTGCATTATTTCATGTGATTAATCATGATAAAAAATTATTAAATCAATTTAATCTGTTAAAATGTTACCCCAATAAATGATTTTTTGGTGGAAATAACATTAAAAGGGTGTAGTTAACTTCAGATAGGCCTAACTGGATGATGATGTCAATTTAACAAGTTCAGATGGAACACAACTTAAATTGTGTGGGAGTTTTATTCACTCACAAACTATACTGCTGTATAATAAACATCCACAAAATTAGACTTATTCTGGAATTTAAAATACATTTAACACATGATGTATCATAGTCTATTACGATATCCTGCTCCATAATATTAAAATCTCACTCAAACATACCTCATATACTTAATCAACCACAGACTGACCTTAATATTGAACAATACAGTTTATATCTAGTTGAACCCAGTCAGCTGCTTGATTCTTTTGCAAATGTTGTCTGCCATAATACGGATCGAAGGCTGCTGCTGCTACCACTAACGCTGCTAACGCTGCTGCTAGCTGCGTGCTTTGCTTGCATGTGGGCCGATTTATACTTCTCAGTATTAAGGCCGATTTAGGCCACGTTTACACATAGCCGGGTATTTACAGAAACGAATATTTCTGCCCCTCCGTTTTCTAAAATAACGTCGTACACACAAGTACGTTTTCAAAAATGTTTCTGTTTACATGAACCCGCATATACGCACCCGAGCGCCATCATAACTATGCCAAACCTGTAGGCGGCAGTGTAATGTGAAGGATAAAGCCATGCAAACCAATCACAATTTTCAAAATCAACAACTACAAATAACACGACCGACTTCCTTTACCTTTCAGGCGCGAGGTTCATTTGTTTGAATAGGTGCGTTCGACATGGACTGCGGCTGCATGAAACGACCGGCGAGAGTAGCCGCTTGCAGTCGGGGAGGAGTTGAAAACGGCTCTGTGAAGTCGGACATTCCAGCTTCTCGTGGTTTGCTGCGTTTATGTCAGTCATGGCCGATCAAGCGCTGTTTGCTAGGGATGGGCGAACGATGCCTTGTGAAGCTTTGGTGGTTTCTTCCGGATTGTGCCGGCCCAAAGAGCCGAACTATCGGCGCATTAAAAATGAACAGCGTCATCTAGCAGCCGCTTAAACTGGCTGAATGAGGCGTAGTGGTTGTCTCCGACGGTAGACTACCCTACGTTATTCAATATTTAATTAAGGCTACATGTGTTCATTTTGATCTGATATTAGTTCTCACACATTAAAATGTTGTGATACATCCGTAGGCCTTTAGAATTATGTCATTTTCTCACAGTAAAAGTTAAAGAACGTCGTACGAGGGTCCCTGCATTGGGACGCGAATTCAGGATTCCAGATTCGCATTAACAATGTTGGCGTACAGTGCTTTAACCAACTACACCACCGAAGAAATCATTACTTTTTGTTGCGGGTGGACGGACTTTATACGATATGGTCTTTATATCAATTAAATTAGATAACACCGATTTTTTCTTAACATTTGTGATATGTAGGTCTATTGTGAACTGGGGGAACTTTATTTTTTACAAATTATTATTACTGTTGACAATGTTGACGAATCATCAACATTTGTTTTCTGGGCACTGTATAGACCTACCTAGTCCTATCATGTTACGTTTCATTTCAATAAAATAACACAACACAAATGCACGGATTTATAATTATTACTATACGGATTTGGCTAAATAATAATGACTGATGGAAGAAACTCTAGCGATGCCTGGTGCTGCTTCTCTGACAATGTGAGATTTGTCTTTAACAAGAAGCGGTGGCTTCGTTCCTTCCATGGGTCTGGTTCAGAAGAGCGGCAAAACTTCGAACCAGTTCGTGACGTTTGAAGCATTGAACGTCATCTGTCACGTGGTTTCGTAATTTGGTACAAGCTCCAAAACACTTTTTCGAAACTGTGCGTATTGGTTTTGCGACATCGATGCGTCAGTGCCATACGTCCCATCCCTACTGTTTGCTTACTTTACTTTATTTATAATTTAACTTAGTCTTTCCGTTAGTGAAGAGGCTGACTAAAACCCTTTCTTCAACACATTTTTAATTCAATAAAAACATTTTTGAGCGTTGGCGAAACTGAAGGTGTCCGAATATTCCAAAACACGCGTCAAAGTTGTCGTGTGTGAGTCTGGCCAATCATGAAATAGCTGTGTCGTCACTTGAACCCGTGCAGTTGCTCTTGAGAAAATAGGTGCGTTCGACATGACCCGACTTCATGCGGCGCCGCAGCTGGCTGTAGGCGGCTGACTTGAAAAAGTGCATTCTGGATAGACTTTTTGTCCGACTTGAGACGGCGCCGAGGACACGTCACTGTGACGTCGCCATCAAAGTACCGTGAGATCGATTCAAGAACTGCCGGCTGTGTAGCCGAGCGCATTTTCTCAAGAGCAACTGCAGGGGTTCAAGTGACGACACAGCTATTTCATGATTGGCCAGACTCACACACGACAACTTTGACGCGTGTTTTGGAATATTCGGACACCTTCAGTTTCGCCAACGCTCAAAAAAGTTTTTATTGAATTAAAAATGTGTTGAAGAAAGGGTTTTAGTCAGCCTCTTCACTAACGGAAAGACTAAGTTAAATTATAAATAAAGTAAAGTAAGCAAACAGCGCTTGATCGGCTACACAGCCGGCAGTTCTCAAATCGATCTCACGGTACTTTGATGGCGACGTCACAGTGACGTGTCCTCGGCGCCGTCTCAAGTCGGACAAAAAGTCTAACCAGAATGCACTTTTTCAAGTCAGCCGCCTGCAGCCGGCTGCGGCGCCGCATGAAGTCGGGTCATGTCGAATGCACCTAATGATTCACAAATGTGATGCACAAATGTATTTTGTGATTCAGAAATGTAACGCAGTTCACAAATAAATGACCCCATTATGCTTGTTGTGTTCGACTTCATGCACCACCGGCGGTGCCGACAGCCGGCTGCGTTGAAGCTGAGAAAGCCATTGGCTGCTTCAAGTCAGCCGGGCTGCAGGCGACGCCGGCGCTGCATGAAGTCGAACGCACGTGTTACTATAAACAGGACACTCTCATGACGTGATGCTTTTTTAGTCCCATACTGTGAGATTTGAGAACCTAAAACTCTGTTTGAGCTAGTGCACACGCAAACACAAAAACTGAGTTTTCAGAAATCTCCACTTTGGCCGGAGTTTTTAGAAATGATCGTTTTCCGTGATAAAACCTCAGTTTTTGTGTAAATGAAAGGCCAAACCGCATGAAAATATATGTGTTTTTCGTCCGTGTAAACGGGGCCTTATACTTCTGCGTTTTTACGGACACGCAGACAGGGAACGCCCTCTCCGTCAAGGAACTCCCTCTCCGTGCCCTCTCCGAGCCCCTCGCAGAGCTCTGCGTGCACCTCCCAAGCCCCCACCCCTCGGCTTGAAGCAACGGCCCCGGTGGATATAGGTGGTATTGCATTACGGTTAGGTTTCCTTAAAACCTTAGGTTTTTATTCTATTAACTCCAGTCAACATTTACAAAACTATCTCCCCCAATAATTTTTGTTCGATTTTCAAACCTGGCTCATACTACTAGCTTTTTCATAGAATAATTTATCCCGATTTTTGCTAAGTTTGAGACCAATCCGAAATGGGTAAACTAGCACCCCATTTATTTGCTTATGTCAATAAAAGTTGCCTGCAAATGTGCTCGCGGATACTCACAGGGCACGAGCACAATAGTTTACATTGGCCGATAGCCGATTTACATGGAGCTGAATGAGCCATAGACTTATATTGAATGAGCACAGGGAGAACTGGCTTGAGTTGCCTGCCCTGTTGTAGCAAGTTAAGTAAATGGTTGTCACACATACATGAAATGTTGTTAATATAGTTTATTCCCGTTATTTTAAAAAGGATTTTATTTTTCTTAAAAACTTTCATGACATGATGGCAAATATAATATGTTAAGCGCGAACATAGATTGTTGACGTCTATCTGGAGCAAAGACGAAGATTAATACTTTAACCGGTAACCACAATAGGAAATTATATAGGCCTGTATTTAAATAATATTAGTCTTGCCTTCAGAAGCTTTTGTTAAACACACCCATTATTCTTTTGTTGATCGTGTCATCAAGCCAGACTCCTTTTGTGGGACAATGAAGGTCCTCAGTGATTATGTTTCACCCCCACTTACATCTGATGGAAACGTCTTGTAGCGTCTTGTCTTATGGTTCTGCGAATATTCCCCTTTCAAAGGCATATGTCCAATAAAGTATATTTTAGACACAGTTCTCAAGCTTTTATTTATTACATTATTACCAAGTCTTGTTAGATCACGTTATATCCATTAATAGACGTTTGGTTTTGTAGGATGAACATATAAAACACAGGCCATAATTCTACACTGATGTTAAATTGAAGGCAGTGTGAATTTCGTGGCATTTCGTTTGAATATAAAGATGAAAGTAAGCTATGGTAAGTCTGCATTATGGAAGATTTCGGTTACCAAAATAACTATTAAGCTTTCTTTGCCTGGCGAGAACAAAGACGGAGCTGTTCATGTTAACTGTTCATTCCATCTGATACAATGCGTTGGAAATCATACTCATATCACGAAGAAAAAAAGCAACTTATTTGATGAGTTCCATCTAGAATAGCCCTATATTTAGCCCTATAGCCTATTTCTAAAAAACAAGTGAAAGGAATACTATACAGTGACAGACTACATTTCTGTTAAGTTTGCATCATGTGTCTGATTCTTATCTTGACTTGTACCCCATTCTGCCACTGCAATGCCTTAGCTCACATGCTCGTAACATAGGCTCGTAACCATATCAATCTATGCTCGCGACTGGTTGTCGCAAAGTATGACGTGTACAGCTAGCTGCAAGCGTGCACAAGGTCTCGGAGCTAGGGGAAAAAAGAGCCACTGTTTAAAGCTAGACCGGAAGACACGGAAGTGGAAAGATGGCCGCGTCCAGTCTCGCGCTCTCGCTTGCCACTGAGAATTTTTCATAAAAATGAATGGGGACGCCATCTTGGAAGACAAAAGTAGCTTACTCTAGTTATATTAACTCTATGGCACCTCCTGATTTTCCTGACTATCCATCCGTGCGTCCGTCATTTTACGGATACCCCTTGGCTGTGATTGGTCCGTATTAAGAACTGCTTGAGTCAGGGGCGGGGGCGGGGTTGCCGTGACCAACAAGAAAACAGAATCCTTTGACCACCACTGTTATAAGTTTTTACAACTCTTATTTCAGCTAAACAGTACATGTAAATCAGCATCTGAATTAAAATGTGACGAGAAATGGGCAGTGTAGTTGCTGAAAGTGTGCTTATTTTATTGATGAAACGGCTCATTTGTAAATTTGCTTTGACTTTTTGATAACCTAGCTAGCATTGCAGTGCAGCGCTATCTACTGTTCTAGCGGTGAATTGTTTCAGCACGCAGAGCCGTTGGAGTAGTATAAATTCAAACAATCCGTCCGACTCCGTGCGTGCGTCTGTCCGTAACGGAGTCGGAGAAGTATAAATCGGCCTTTAGTATAAAGGCCAATTTATAGAGGGTTTTCACCAACGTCACGTTCTGGGCGGTAACCCGGATGCACGGCCATATTGGAGGCACTCGGTGTAAACAACTGAACGGAGTACAACCAAAGAACGTATATTCTATACTCTTTGTTACAACTGTAGCCATGTCTAAACGACCAAAATGGTCATCAAAACGCGTCCAAGATCCAAAGGCATATAGGGAAGGACTTGGACCACAAGAAAAGGGTCGATATTTTGAGAAATTAGGATTTATTGGCGGTGCAGATCCCTACCAGTTAGCTCCCTCTACTTGGATCTGTGACGACCCAGTGATTCTGCCTTCTGTTGGATATCCCGATATTATTAACTACCTGGTTTTCTCGCCGAACCCATACACATGCAGTAGTTTGATATGAATTATATTATGTCAATCTCAGCTTTACAGTAAAATAAGCGCACAGTAAAAACAATAAAAGCAGTAATTGTTATTACTATTTCTATAAAAAATGTTATCATTACAATAGAACATTTGTTATGAGCCGCTGAAATAAACATTTCACAATACCTGACAAGAAATGTGCCGAACAAATACGGATGTTGTCCAGATTTTTCCCTCGTAGATCTTGGTTGAGCTTTGCCAACCACAAGCGCCTCCTTTACTCAAATAATCTCTGGCATTCCTCTCCCTGGTTTTTAATAACTTTTGGAAGTCGATAATATACTAAATGTTTTTCTCGATCTGTCCTATTGGTACAACCTGAAACACGGCAATAATTCACAATTTTCCTTGACGACGTTCGGGATTTACTTCAGTGCCAGTGCTTTGTTGTGATGCGGAGTGCCTCCAAGATGGCGACTTCCGGTCCGAGGACGCGTCGTGAAAACCCTCTATACTTCTGCGTTTTTATGGAAACGCACACAAGGAAAGCCCTCTCCGTCAAGGAACTCCCTCTCCGTGCCCTCTCCGAACCCCTCGGAGAGCTCTGCGTGCACCTCCTGATTTTCCTGACTATCGGTCCGTCCATCATTTTACGGATACCTTTGGCTGTGATTGGTCCGTATTAAGAACTGGTTGAGTCAGGGGCGGGGTTGGCGTGACCAACAAGAAAACAGAATCATTTGACCGCCATTGTTGTAAGTTTTTACAATTCATATTTCAGCTGAACAGTACATGTAAATCAGCATCTGAATTCAAATGTGACGAGAAATGGGCAGTGTACTTGCTAAAAATGTGCTTATTGTATTGATGAAACGGCTAATTTGTACATTTGCTCCGACTTTTCGATAGCCTAGCTAGCATCGCGGTGCAGCGCTATCTACTGTTCTGGCGGTGAATTGCTTTCAGCACGCAGAGCCGTCGGAGTAGTATAAATTCAACCAATTCGTCCGACTCTGTGCGTGCGTCTGTCCATAACAGAGTCGGAGAAGTATAAATCAGCCTTTAAGTACTCCGGCGGTGATAACTAAACTCAGCCTGACAATCAGTACACACAGCTTTAGTTTGTCAACCAAACTGTCTCGGAACTTTTTGAAGAGGAACTTCCCATCTAAAATACCTCTGTCCATCATTCAGCCAATAGGGTCCAATTGCAGTGCTCCCTCCTCAGGCCCCTCTAAACCGGAACTCTCTTCTCAGGCCCGTGAAGCCGGAACTCTCTCCTCAGGCCCCTTTTTTCATGTGTATCCAAGGTATTAGCGCCACCGCTGGTCGGAGGATACTGTAGGCTATTTATATTAATAGGCTAACTTACATTGAACTTCAGTTTTATCATAAGTCAATAGTGTTTAACAAGGCGGAAATTAGCATTGCGGCTAGCGTTATGAAACATGAAATGACGTCTGTATCACCGGCCAAACTGGCTAGCGAGTTTTTAGTAACACCCGCCAAAATGAAATTTAGCCCGTATTTGGCGGGTTGGCGGGTGTTAATTTAGAACCCTGTACGTAACGCTAGCCGCAGTGCTAATTTCCGCCTTGTTAAACACTATTGACTAAAGCTAAAACCCAAGTTCAATGTAAGTTAGCCTATTAATATAAATAGCCTACAGTATCCTCCGACCAGCGGTGGCGCTAATACCTCGGATACACATGAAAAAAGGGGCCTGAGGAGAGAGTTCCAGCTTCAGGGGCCTGAGGAGAGAGTTCCGGTTTACAGGGCCCTGAGGAGGGAGCACTGCAATTGGACCCTTCTCCATTCAGCTACCGTCGGCAGTCGAAATCATGTGACGACAGGTGATTCCCAGGGTCAAAAAGAAACCTGCGTTAACGGCACTATTTATTTTTTGTCGCGTTAAAATGAGATTGCGTAAACTTTGACAGCCCTAATATATATATATTTATATAGATATGTCATATATAGATTCAATTGATTTGTCATAACATTACAATTTTTATAACATATATTTGTAATAGCATGTAATTCATTAAAAATAAAGATCTCTAAAGTGTCTAAAGTATTTTATGGGAACCTGTTAAGTGTGCCTAAAACGCCTAAACAGCATGCCCAAAGTAAATTGAAAGCTGTTCTTGAACCATTTGGAGTACATGCATGTAAAGGGTCTCTTTTGAAAGCTGACACTCTGAAGTTATTTCCCCTGTTGTCAGGACCCCTGTCAGTCCTACTGGTGTTCAGTAATAGAAGCTTGAACACCAGGGGGCTGTTGCACAAAAGTAGAATAAAGAAATCCAGGATACCTGAGAAATCGCAGCTGGACTTAGTGTGATCCGCTCATCGTGGCTTATTCGGTTGCACGTTTGCCAAACCAGGATGAGAAGGTGAAGCTATGTCAATCCAGATGTACATAGTTGGGATAAGTGCACCTTCATGGATTTCTTAAATAGACCATGGTATCGATCACAGTTTGACTGATGCAGAAATGGAGAAGACGCGTGCAGCATATTTTTCACCCGCTATAAGCAGCAACTAATTACGGAAATTGAAACATAGTGAAGCATATAAAATGTAAAAAAGGAAATACGGCTGCTGTTATTAGACAGAGAGAAAAGCCTGGCAGACAATCGTGGACCGACTGAAAGCGTAATGATTGAAAAATATCTAGGCTACTTACTAAGAAAGTTGTACACTGTAATTGCTTTTAATATGCTTGTTTTATGTATTGGTTGTATTGTTGTATCTGTGTTTATGTGCTAAATGTGCTGGTTTACTGTAAAGTGTCTTTGAGTAGCCTACCATGTAAAGCACTATGTAAATAACATGTATTATTATTTATCCCACTTTGCCTTAAAAGTGAGCAGAAGGAATTAATTTTCCTTGGGAAATTTCCCCTAAAGACTAGGCCTAATTTCAAACCCTTATTCACAATGTAAGAATGTTTTACAACCATACACAAATCTCTAAGCGGTGTCTGATTCTAAATGTATTTCTACAATTAATGTTCATACAGAACAAACATGACTGGATAAAAAGGATCCTGGCAACAAGTCAAGATAAAATATAAAAACATTTTGCAGGCTGGTAAGTGCCTTAACAGTTTGTAAATGGTATGTAGAAATTATTTACAAGATGCCTGCTACATATTCTGCTACAGTCTGGTGGCAGGAGAGTAACTGTGTCGCTGGACACACAAGGCCTGCAAGTACCTTGTATGAAGAGGGCAGTTTTTGCAGGTGGTCAGTAGCTGTCCCACCTTGAATCCCTTCCATCACAGGCCTTCCTTGGTTTAAAACACAGTTACTCTCCTGCCACCAGACAAAGATCCAGTGAGTATTATTCATTAAAAGCACATGGCTTGGTACATCCTGTCAGCACAAATTATATTCAATATGGCAGGGGGAAGGAACTTCTGCAGTATAGGAAGGGGCTTCTGCAGCTGATGATGAGGAGACTGTGTCACTGTACTCCAGAAGGCCTGAGGTATCATGTAAATCGTATGGAAAGGCATATTTAGCCCATAATGGATGAGAAGTCATTTCAGATCAGTTTATTCTTTGCTCCAGAAGGGCAATTTGTATGCAGCAAGAAGGCATCACATTAGAATATACAACTCAAACCACACAACAATTAACACAATAAAAGTCAGTTATATAGCACTCATAATATATATTTGTAACAGGATCCAGACGCAGTAAGCTACAGCCTGACAGCCAGCCTGGCAACATAGTAAGTATGGGCTAAAGGAAATCTAAATCATGCACAATTCCTGCTGTGCAAATCAATGGGTGGTTTATAGAATTCACAAACTGTCAGATGTTACTCAACATCTGAAAAAGCTAATTGAGCTGGCAGATGCACAGATTGCTGTCAGTAAAAGTCTCCAGGATCTAGATATTGGTATTGAAATCAAGAAGAAAACACTGAGGAAACTGTATCTGGAGATAAAGAAACTAGAAAAATACGTGACTTCAATCCACACTTAAGCATATCTGTAAAACAATGTATTAACCTCTCATGTCTGAAAGCACGTCTCAATATCAATGCTTCATCATCCAAAACTTAGTTCAGAAATGGGCATGCCATGGTGCAGTAAGAAACACAGGTGAATGGGACTTTATACACTGCCCAAAAAAATAAAGGGAACACTAACACATCCTAAATCTGAATGAATGAAATAATCTCATTAAATAGGCTACTTTTTTCTTTACATAGTTGAATGTGCTGACAACAAAATCACACAAAAATGATAAATTATCAATGGAATCAAAGAAAAAGTATTTTATAAAATGATTTTATTTATTCAGATCTAGGATGTGTTAATTTAGTCTTCTCTTTATTTTTTTGAGCAGTGTAGGCTATATCGCCTTCATTACTGACTTCATTGAAATCACAGTTGCAACTTCATCAACCATTTCTAAACAACTGCAATAGTAGGGTTTAAATTAAACTCGTGACAGCAATAGTGACAAGTAATGCATGTTAATAAAAAATACATAAGAACACATTCAGAAGACGGAATAACTGTTAAAAACGTTTATTTCGGATATGAGCGGCAGCTGATTTAACACGAGACTCCAGAATTCATCTTAGCCTGGCTGTTAGCCTGCTCGGGAGCAGGCTAGCTGCAAAGAATAAATGTCCATGGTTACTTGGCTGGGTTTAATTCAACCTGCTTTCGTGCAACCAACTCAAAGCTAAATTCATCCAGGATAACTTGCATATCCCGACTTCCCTTATCCTGGTTTCGTGCAATAGCCCTCAGGAAAGTGAAAGTTTCTATTTCCGCCTAGATTTTGTTTTGAAAACAGAGGCCTGAAGAGGCCTAGAGATGGAAGGTATTAGCTGGAAGTTGGACCACAGGTTGAAGCCTTACCTAATTCAAATCAAAAGTCAAACATATTACCACAAATAATTCATATTTGTTGGTTGTTAGTGTTTAACGTAGCAGTGTTCCATTTGAGACACTGTATTGCAGTGTACTTCATAAAGTGCGCGGTAGTAGACACAGCCCTTGTTTCACCCAATAGGAGCTTCCATGCCCCGTTGACAGCCTTCTAAAGCCAACTGGGGCTGTGTCTACTACCGCGCACTTTATGAAGTACACTGCAATACAGTGCCCTGCAAAAGTGCACTTACATATTCAGTGCACTCTGTCGCTGATAAGTGCTGTCTCAAATGGAACACTGCTACGTTAAACACTTGGTGGAAGTGACGGACGTAAACTGCTCGCCACACCCGCAAAACCTGCCAAAATGAACGCGCTTCTCCACTTAAGTGGAAAAAGCTGCCGAAAGGCTCCTCCTTTTCCGCTACTTAGCCAACATGGCGCCCGTTTAGGGCGAGTAGTGTCCATCATTGTACACTGTTTTTTTGGACCGTTTGCAGTGCGCCATCCTGGTACTTTCAGTGCACTGAATTATTCTGGTTTTGTGAGTGAAGCGCCCTAAGCACTGAAAGTCAGTGCTCGAAGTGCACAAGTGCGCGGTAGTAGACACAGCCAAGATGTCCATCGAAAGGGGAGAGTGTAGCGGCCATTTTAAGACTATCCTCGCGTTTGTACTCGACCCACATCTCCTCCTATGAACGATAGTGCGTGAGAGACTGAAATAAAAATAATTGGCGGAGGAAGAATGAAGCAACAAGATCGTGGCTATGTGTGGATATAATTCATTGTTTGGACAACTTGTCGACATGGTTAGATACTTTGGACCTTTGGGAATACGCAGATGAGGTTTTGATGGATTGTGTGCATACCTGGAACATTCCGAAGTAATCATAGGTAAGTAGTAACTTTTTTCTCTGACTTTGCTGAAGGAACGGTCACTGGACAAAGACGTTGACGGTACTTGCTGTTGCGAGTTGATCTTGAATTAGTTTATTTCAATGGAAGCACAAGAATCGTAGCTTTCCAATGATATATAACATGTGTAGCAGTCTAAAAAATATATTTGTTGACACTTAGTGCGTGGTAGCTGGGGGAGAAGGGGGCAGTGTTCCGCGGGCGGGCCCGGAGGAAAAAGAGGTTAAAGTGTCAGTAGAGTAAATCTTGCCTCAAGTCATCCCATACTAAGTATGACTGTTTACTACCAGAATGCACTGTTTTATTGTATCACTCTATGTGTAGCTGGTGCACAGGAAGTAAACGGAAGCAGACAAAGGCATCAGGTGTGTCTGTGAGGTTCAGTAGTCTCTCCTCCAGATGGTCCGATCCCAGGCAGGCTCCACAGACGTCTAGCCTGTGCCACGTCTGCGCCAAACCACGGACAAGCAAAGCTATGGATCACAGATAATGGTCTGGTGATTAATGGTGTTTTATTCAAGGCTTGCTGGACAGCCAGACCATCTGGAGAGGCAGGGCAGAGGTATCGCTCTCCTCCTCTCAATTCCTCTGTGTGCAGAGTTTATCTCTCTTGGCTTGGTGAAAACACAAGGCCTCTGCAGTTTCTCCCCCCTTGCTCTCTGCACCTGGTCTCTTTTGTCTTTCAGAGTGTAGGCAGATTCCTCTAAACTTCTGTGCTATTGTGAATCTGAGTTGCCTTTTAACACAAGTTTTTGCACGGCACAGTATCAGTCATTCTACGCACTGCAGTAGCTTAACCAGGCCAGCACAGAACACCCAAGCCAGCTCAGCTCAGCCCAGATCTGCTTGGCTATGTACTGTGGATCAGTATAGACAGGATATCTCGCTTCTAGCCCAGAGGATATTTCCAGGCTGACTGTGTACAGACTCGCTGTACAGAATCGAAGCCACTGTCACTTGGGTTAAGGTTAGTTAGGGTTGATGTCTGATGACAGTATCCTGTCAAACCCTGATGCAAAGGAAAGTTAGACAGGCCTGAGGACAGAGAGACAGCTCCAGGGCAGTGAGACAGGCCGGACAACAGCAAGACAGGCCAGAGGACAGTGAAAGAGTAAGGCCTGGGCACAGAAGGACAGTTCTGTTCAACATCAGTGTTCCTGGCACCTGACCCTGCCAGATCAACATTGTGACAAGGTGTCATTGCGAAGACGGCCCTCTCCAGTACCTGCCAGGTCTGTCTGGTCAAAGAGGTTCCAATCTAAACAGGGATGGCCCTGGTGAAAGAGAAGGAGATGAGACGAAAATAAGCTATGAAAAGGAAAAAAAGTCTGGAACCATAGAAAAAGAAAGA
This sequence comes from Hypomesus transpacificus, assembly GCF_021917145.1. NCBI lineage: Eukaryota > Metazoa > Chordata > Actinopteri > Osmeriformes > Osmeridae > Hypomesus > Hypomesus transpacificus. The sequence continues at coordinate 4,222,034 of NC_061073.1, forward strand.
TGGAGGTCCCATTTCCATCTGCTGTGGCAGGAAGCATAGTTCAGACTGCATGACCCAGGGGATGTCTGACAGAGCCAGAGGGTCTTGTCTTTTTCGCCATCTCTTTAATTACCACAGACATCCTGAGCCACTGGGTCTGCCATTGGGAGCAGAGGTCATTTAGGCTCCTGAACAAACCTGGCATTTCCTGTGAATGGACTGCTAACATTTTCTGTTTCGTTGAATGGTAGAAGGCCTGCTTTTTGAAGGATGACGAGAGAGCATACCTTCACACACACAGACACACACACTGCAGCATTGTGATTCTGTAATGGGAAGCAGCTCTTTTCACTGCTACGGTATCTTTTAATCAAGGCAACCACGTCTGAGAGTGCTGCACTGTAAAGCTTATAGAACTGTAACACTAACAGGAAGTGTTAATGGCAAACTAACATTTACACTGAGCAAGTTGAACTACCATTATCTTTAGTTAGCATTGTCATTGAACCAGGCTTGTTCACATACCATGCATTGTAAGCAGGTATCTGTTTCAGTTAATCAAGTTAAATTCAGATTAAGAGAGAAACAAAAAAGCCATTCAGTCAGGCCTGCTCTCTAGTGACAGAGATAGTTTCCACAAAGAAAGGGTATTTCTTCTTTTCTGTAAATAACCATCCCCTAACAAAACACTGGGCTGTATTGTACTTAATCGTTATATCCGATGACACACTGTAATATAGTTGGCTTGAAAGTGGGTAGAGTTTCCCAAGCACAAGCTATGTTTTTGTTTGGTTTTAATCACAACCCACTGTGGAGAAACTCATGGGAATTTGGCCAGTCATGCTCCAGCCTTCTTGATTTCTCTTTATTGGAAACCTTAGGGCAGTGTGCTGGGAATAGCAACATATACCGTGTCTAGTATGACCCAAACCCACTCCCCAGGTGTAAATGCATACGATAGTTCCTCTGATGGTGAGCACAGAGAAAGAGAAAGCGAGAGAGAGGACAGAGAGATGGAGAAAGAAGGAAAGATAGAGATTGAAAAAGAGACAGAGAGAAGAAGGGAAAGTGAGAGAAAAGAAAAAAACAAAGAATGTAGTGATGGAGAGAATGAGAAGAGAACGAAGAGAGTGAGATAGAGGAAAAAATATATATAAAAGAGCAAAACAGTGAGAAAGAGCGAGAAATAGAGAGTGAAAGAAAGAAAGAGAAGCCTGCGTGTTTCTTTTCTGTAGAGAGAGAATTGGTTCTTTGGTGTTACATGCAATCAGATGAGGCCCAGTGGGTGAATTAGCTGTTCTAATGACCTAGGTGTCAGACCTCTGGAAGAAAGACTCCACAGAGAGTGAGTCAGGGGGCCAGCTAGTCTCACTGCTGCTCCCAGATCTCGCAACGTCTCTATACCCCTGCAGAACTCTGAGTACAAAACCAACATCGTGAATTAATAGTTGTTTTAAACATTTGGGGATAGTTAGACAATCCTTTTGTACGGCGTTGGTTTCTACTGGGAGCTCATATTACTTCTGTTCTGTATGTGTGACTAAGGCCGAATCCCAATACTCCCCCTTACCCCTTCCCCTTAGTTTTGCGCGTTCCCGTGAGAGCTAGTGGTGTCCCAATACTCTTTTGGAGCTAGGGGAAGGGCTAAGACTAAGGGGTATACACCCCTTAAAACCAAGTAAGATCGGGAGCTTACTTGAAACCTAGGGCTATGTGAAAACTGCGCGACCGGCAACAATGGTGACCAAATCATCCAGAGAGTCCGATAAATGTTATATTATCGGCTAAATTAATTGATAAAAAAATTATGACAGTCTTGTTTTGTGTAATATACAGTCATTAACATATATATTTGCAACCATTTTCCTAATTGAAACGTTTCAAAAAATCGCTAGTTTGGTACGCTAATGTTACAGTTCTAAATTGCACACGGTCCCGCATTTCTTTGACTAGCATGTCTACAGTTCTAAGTAAACTCCATTAGCAGCGAATTTAGTTTAATATCAGTGCATAACACTACTTGCTTTGGAGATATCGATACGTGCTAGATGACGTACCTGTAACCAAGTGGCGTCCCATTTCCTAGGGCTATGTAGCCCTTACCCCTTACTTTCGAGGGCCAAGGGCTAGGGGTAAATTAAGGGGAAGGGGTAAGGGGAAGGGGTAAGGGGGAGTATTGGGATTCGGCCTCAGTCTTAAATCACTTATGCACCCAGGTGTTAAAGTACAAAACAAGCTACAATACACTGCCCTGCCATTTTCCATTGAGACCTTGATCAGTTTTGTTGTATTGTACAAGCATACACTTTCAAATTGCTTAGAAAAGAAATCTTCTTCTGCCTTTTGTAGTCTGAAGTGGATAACTATTATTAACATTCCTCTGAGCAGGTTTCTCTCTCAGGGCTGTGTAACGGCCAGGCCTCCCACTGCTGTGAACACACAACTATGCTTTCCACACACAAAGGAGAGAGGATTGACGGAGGAGAGGGCTTTTTAAAGGCCAATCACCTCTGGGTACCGAAGGAGACCATAGAGACCTGGTTGGAGAAAAAGGAGTCCAGTTGAATGGTTTTGACAACAGAATTCTTGGTTGTCTGGTTTTGATTACGCGGTTGGAAACACCTACAGTGACTGGGTGAACATGGGGTGTGTGTGAGGGCTTTCAAGCATCTTAATACTGTCATTTTGGCAGTGACCAAGATAGCAGTGCGGGTTTGAAACCCCACGCTTGTGACAGATGGGGTTCTACCATTCCTGAGTACCCAGGGAGCTCTTCTTGGTCTGATGGTAAATGTTCAGGCTTTGGTAGGTTCTGAACCAACAAACAAGATGAGAGACACAGGACAAGTCTCCAGTGAAACCTAGCTTGTAATGATGTGCAACCTGAACCCACAGAGGCTAGTTGCTCTGAGTTCAGAGACGATTACCCTCCGTTTCACTCAAGGTTACCCTAACGAGTCCTGACAGTGTATCTGCTTCTCATCTAGGCTCCTTCAGGGGGAGACAGTACTGAGGAGAGCAGGTTAAATGAATCAATTCACATGCAGGGTGTGTCCCAGACTGATGGTTCCTAGTCACATCACTGAATGGCCCAACACTCAACAATGATTCACTGAACAATGATTACTTTGGCTAAAATCTCAAATTGAGAAACACCAATAAAATAAAAATTTCAAAAATTATAAATGCTAAGGTTATACTTTGCTGTTGAAGGAAGTGGTAGCCGTCCAGGGGTTTTGGCAGAGGGCTACCAGTGGGGTTAGTCTGGCAGAGTTCTTGAGATTGCAGTGGGATGTGAAATGAAGTGGAAAAGAGTCAAGTTCTAGTGTGGAAAAAATCTGTTTAATAGTCTTGTCTCAGAATGTACAGTAAGATTGATTAGACTAGAGAGTGTTTTCAAAACGGGTCACCACTCATGACAACCCTCTTAATTTCCCTGGCCAGAGGAGAGGAGAGAGAATTGGAGAGAAGAGGAGGAGTAGGAGAAGTGAGGAGGGAGAGGAAAGGGGAAGAGAGGAGAAGGGGAGATGAGGGAGGGAAGGGGGGAATGAGGGAAGAGAAGAATAGAGGTAGGGAGAGGAGAGGAGACGAGACAAGGGCAGACGTGACAAAGGCAAAGGAGAGGAGGGAAAAAAACAGAAGAGTGATGCACCTTGATTTTTGACACAGGATACTGTGTCAATAAGTTGTACGACTGCCAGTGGCATACTAACTAACAGTTCAAAAACACAGTAATAGGGGCTTCCGGTTTGGAACATGTAGGAGCAAAACGAGCGAGCGAGAGTCTCCTGATAATCTGATCACAATTACCTTAAAACTCCCCCTTTAATTCAATTTTGCGTCAAGTTAATGGTTTTTATAACATATATTTTTCATTTGTCATCTTTTTTCACTATTTTACTACCGGAACATGCCGTCTTCTCAGAAGAACAAAGACTCAGAAACTAAAAGGCCTACGCTAAGTAGCAAGGTAGCTAACATGGCGGCTGCTGCTAGCACTGATGACCTTGCCACGATGTTGGCAAAAGAAATGGTAAAGCAACGCGAATATTTCAAAGAGGACATGGCCGAATTGATTGAATCGTCTCTGGCGCCTATCCAGGCATCTATAGCGACTTTTCGCGAAACTATGGACACATTGGGAAAACGAGTAACTTCGGTGGAGATAATCACAGGTGACAACTTTGAAGCTCTGGCTAAGGCTGAGAAAGCCATCACTGACCTACAAGCTATGAATGCTACGTTGGTTGACCGCGTGGAGGATATGGAGAACCGATCAAGGAGGGCAAATCTTCGCATTATAAATGTGCCAGCGATACCAAAGACATGGTGACACACGTCTCCACACTTTTGAAGGACGTCATTGGGAGCCAATTTAAATTTTAATACATTGCCTGAACTGGACCGGGCGCATAGGATTCTGATACCGAAGCCTAAAAATGGCCATCCACCTAGACCCATCATTGTCGCCTTCCACAGGTATCAAGACCGCGAGCGAGCTCTACGTTGGGCAAGGCAGAACAACATAGTGTACCAGAGGAATACACTGAGATTTTACCCTGACCTTAGTGCTGGGCTCTCCAAGAAAACGCGCTGCCTTCAAGAACGTCAAAGGGGCTCTCTATCAGAAGGGGATCCAATTTAGGCTTCTCTACCCTGCGCGCCTACGCGTGACCTACGGAGAGGAAACTTTGATGTTCGAGGGGCCAGCCAATGCCGATGCCGAAGCCTTCTACTCCCAACGAGTGCAGGGGAGCTAGGTCCAGCACAATGTCCATCTAGCCACACCGGGTAAACTGTTGCCTAATGCCTAATAACTGTAAGACTGATCATACGGACTGAACTTATGGTTTCAGCAAGGCATGTTCCAATGGATTGTGGTATGTTAACTTTTCATGATCACAAAAAAATAGAAAATTTTGCCGTTTGGAAATGTGGAGTTTTTTTTTTTTTTCAACATTCAGGAGCTCTGTCGAACAAGACGATAGAGAAAGTGTGTTTTCGGAAGCATCTAGATAAGGGGGTAATTCTGCGTGCTGCTAGTTTAGCAGAGATAGGAGGGTATGTTGGGGATAACTGGGTAGACTGGACAGGGGTTCTTTTTTAATATGGATTTTGTGGACTTTATCTTCTTTCACCTCAGACTTTTGTTTTGTTTGAGAGGCATGACGAGCATTTTTTGTTTACAACCGGACATGAATACTGCTTGTAATTCTGTACAGGGTAGCTATGGCTGATAGTTCGAAGGCTACTAGTGGGGAGTCGGCTGTCAAATTCGTATTGTGGAATTTTAAAGGGCTTAATGGCCCCGTAAGAGAGGTAGAATATTTTCTCATCTTAGGAATCTGAAAACGGATATTGCATTTCTCCAGGAGACGCACTTGCGTAACTTAGATCAACTACGTTTAAAAAAGCAGTGGGTGGGACAAATATTTAATTCTAGCTTTAATACCAGAGCAAGAGGTACAACAATTATAATGCATAAAGGATTCAGTTTCTTCCCTCTAACTGTATATCTGATCCACAGGGCCGTTATGTCATAGTTTCAGGGCAACTTTTTCATGTACTAGTTCTATTTGTGAATCTGTATGCTCCTAATTGGGATGATGCAGGATTTGTTCAGAGGCTTGTATGTCGGTTACCGGACCTTATTGATCATAATTTGATTCTAGGGGGAGATTTCAAATGTGTTATGGATCCGAGCCTGGACATGTCAAACCCTAAAGTACATACTTTCTAAAATGGCGAGTCAATTCTCAGAATTGTTTGGCCATGCGGCATGTGTGGACCCTTTGCGCTATTTGAATCCGGTTGGTAAAGCATTTTCTTTCTTTTCCCATGTGCACCATTCATATCCTAGACATATTCTAGAATTGATTACTTTTTTATTGATAAAAAACTGTTGAGCTCCTTAGAAAAGGTAGAATATTCGGCAATTGTGGAATCAGACCATGCCCCCATACTTATGGACCTTTTTGTCCATCTCAACCACACTGGTTACCCTCAGTGGCGATTTAACAACACACTGCTGTCAGATACAATGTTTTGCAATCTCACCTCTATAGCCATCAACACTTTTCTAGAAACAAACACATCATCCTCTGTATCACCATCTTTGCTTTGGGAAACTCTTAAAGCTTATCTCAGGGGAGAAATAATAGCTTATTCCTCTCATCGCAACAGGGAAAGGAAGAAACAAAAGCAGAAGTTAATTAGAGATATATCTGAGGGTGACTGTAGGTATTCCACGTCTCCTAATCCATCCCTTTATAAAGAGAGAATTGAACTACAAACCCAGTACAATTTAATCTCTACCTCTGAAACAGAACGACTCATTATGAGGTCACGGGGGTCACACTATGAGCACGGGGAAAAAGCAGGGCGACTTCTGGCACATCAATTTAAATTTAAATCAGCATCACATATTATATCACAAATGGAAGAGACAACTGGGGAAATCACAACAGACCCTCAAAAAATAAATGATGCCTTTAAAAAATATTATTTTGATTTATACAGTTCAGAGTCACTTAAGGATACATTACTATTTCAAAACTTTTTTGGAAACTTAGAAGTCCCTACCCTGTCTTCTGACCAAAGACAACATCTAAGCGAGCCGCTGGAGCTTGGAAAGGTTAAGAATGCCATCTCTGCCATGCAGAGCGGTAAGGTTTGTGGGCCAGACGGCTTTTCCATAGACTTTTAGACTTTTATAAAAAGTTCTCTGATCAATTAGCTCCTCTGTTATTGGATATGTTTAACTACTCATGGTCACAGGGAAGATTGCCAGATTCCCTCAACGAAGCATCCATAATACTTTTGCTGAAGCCGGGTAGGGATGCATCCAAATGTGGCTCATACCGACTAGTGTCACTTTTAAACACTGATATTAAAATACTCTCAAAATTATTGGCAACAAGATTGGAGACACCCTTACCAGATTTGATATCAACCGATCAAACAGGTTTTATTAAGGGACGGCAATTATTTTCAAATATAAGGCGCCTTATGAATGTGTTGTATGGTCCCTCGTCCAATGTGTCTCCAGAAGTGGTGGTTTCAATGGATGCAGAGAAAGCTTTTGACCGGGTGGAATGGGATTTTCTCTATATTGTTTCGAAGAAATTTGGCTTTGGTGAAGTTTTTATCCGGTGGATCTAACTTCTGTATTTTTCCCCTCAAGCTTCAGAAATCACTAACCATATGCGCTCCCAAAGTTTCCCTCTGTCTAGAGGGACCAGACAGGCTTGCCCGTTGAGTCCCCTATTATTCACTCTAGCAATTGAGCCGCTCTCCCTTTTCTTGAAGTCAACACCCTCAATACAGGGTATTAGTAGGTTTGGATCAGAAGTTAAGCTATCCTTGTATGCAGATGATATATTGCTTTACATATCAGATCCACTGCAGTGTATCAACATATTAATTTCAGTGCTACATTCTTTTGGAAAGGTTTCAGGATACAGACTCAACTTATCAAAAAGTGAATGTTTACCAGTAAATAAATTAGCAATGCAAATCCCAGACCAGGCCCTGCCATTTCATATCTCAAGATCAGGTTTTAAATATTTGGGCATTAACATAACTTCTTCATTTAAAGACCTCTTTGTTGGAAACTTTGCCCCACTCATTGCTAAGCTTGAATTGGATTTACAGAGATGGAGCTGTGTTAAAATGAATATCCTGCCAAGATTTCAATTTTTATTTCAATGTGTTCCTATTTATTTAACAAACATTTTTTTCTGCAAAGTTGACAAACTTATTTCAGGATTCATATGGAGCGGTAAGAACCCCAGAATTTGTAAAGAGTTCCTCCAACGTCCAAGATCAGGAGGGGGATTGGCACTGCCAAACTTTAGGGGTTACTATTCAACGATTTGCGTTCTGAATATGACCTCCATCACACTGACCTGTTTCGCTACTTTCAGGCCCGTCAGTTTGCTAATTGTCATACACAGTTTCCTAACCTCCCTGAAAGGTCCCTTGCAGATTCACTTTTGGCAATTCCTTTTTGGTTGAAGGGTTTTACAGCGCATTCTTACTCACTGATTTTGTCAATGGATAGTGTCAAATTGGACAAGATCAAAACTAGTTGGGAGAAGGAACTTGGGACTGTAATCCCTGAGGACATTTGGACTGAAGCTCAGAGCAGAGTGAACAAAAGCACCTCCTGTGCAAGACTAGGTCTAATCCAATTTAAGGTTTTACATCGCCTTCACTGGAGCAGAGCTAGGATATCTTCCTTCTATCCGGATGTGGATGGTAATTGTGTTAGATGCCGTGTTGGGGTTGCAGATTTGACACATATGTTCTGGTCATGTCAAAAGCTAGCAGGATACTGGTCTAATATCTTTGATGTGTTGTCTGAAATTCTTGGAACAACTGTACCACCTTGTGCATTGATTGCTATATTTGGTGTACCAAATGAGGGAACAAGCATGACCAAAGATCAGCTCAACATAATAGCATGTGTATCTTTGTTGGCACGAAAGCAGATCTTACTCCATTGGAAATCAGACATCCCACCCAGTGCAGCCCAATGGCTGAAAGATGTAATGTTATTTTTACATTTGGAGAAGATAAAATTTGCGATTAGAGGCACTGACAAATTCCTGTATGGGGACCTCTATTGTCATACTTTAGTGGTCTTTCAGGGACTCCCCAACACACTGAGTGATTAAGTCCAGACGTTTACGTGGTCCGTAGACTTGAGTCCACACTATACTGTTCAGCCCACTTCGTTTGGTTATGGTGTTTTGCCGGGTGCGACATGTTTGAGCTCTTAAGTCATGCAGTTTCTAATAGAAAATCTGTATATTTATTTGTGTTTTAAATCTAAACGGGTGTATCAAAGACACCTAAACTGTTCATGCGGTTGTTTTCTGTTATGGTGATCCCTGTATATCCAGCAAGGGTGGGGGGAGGGGGGGGGGGGGGGGTTTCTATGTAAAAAAAAAAGGAAAACTCATGTAAATGTGGATAAATACCTGTCTGAAATCTTTACTTTTCAATAAAAAAATATATGGAAAAAAAAAAACAGTAAAAAGTCACTCCCATTCCAAAGGCACAAAGAATGACTGGTCTTCTTCTAGTTGTTACTTCTCCAACGGCCTGGTACCCTGACCTCCACTGGTCTACTGCTTAGTGCCCTGAGCTCTCCTTACTTGCATGGATTTCCTGTCATGTGTGAGGTGGTACAACAGACTGAGTGCCAAACTCTGTCCCCGGGTGACCTGTTCCTTCCTTCACCAAACACATGACTCAATATGGCCCTGTAGCCTCCAGACATCCTTCACAACTGTGAGGTTCGTTTTATAATGATGTGTGTTTGTGCACAGAAAAATCACGTCACACAAAAGCAGACAACCCTCACAATGCCATCACATTGTTCCCAACATTTACAACAGAATGAAGACATTAGCATTTGAGCCCCAAAGTTTAAACATAACTGTAGCTACCTGGAGTGGAAATGAATACCTGACACTTGCTATTAAATCTAACTCTGTGAAAGTTTAAAATATGACTGATCTGAGGTAGCAGAATGGGGAAATTGGTTTAAATTCAAATTGAACATTTCCAGAGAGATGAAGCATATTAGAGTTGAATACATATTCAGATGATAATGCAGAGCATTTGTCTGAGGTGCGGTGGCCCGTATTATTTGACTCAGTGCAATCATCACAAGAGCCAACTCAAGACCTAAGCTTAACAAGTGCAGTGTTTAAAAACAGAGAGAGAGAGAGAGAGAGAGAGAGAGAGAGAGAGAGAGAGAGAGAGAGAGAGAGAGAGAGAGAGAGAGAGAGAGAGAGAGAGAGAGAGAGAGAGAGAGAGAGAGAGAGAGAGAGAGAGAGAGAGAGAGGAGAGAGAGAGAGAGAGAAGAGAGAGAGAGAGAGAGAGAGAAGAGAAGAGAGAGAGAGAGAGAGTAGAAAAATCAGAGAAATCAGACAGCCTGCCATTCAACATGTTATCAACCCTCTGTCACCACTGAGGCTGGGCGCTGATCAGGCTAATAACAGAGCTGGTACAGGTGTTCCAATGGATCCATAATGGGCCCCTGCAAGGTCTTCTCCTGAAAGGAGCCCATTATGGGGGAATACGTATTCATATGCACATCCAGCCAACATAATATTATATAGGACACAGCATTCACAATATTGTTAGCCAGGAATTGTGTTCTGACAACGATGCAGTTTCACAATGTGAAAGGTTTTCAATAAAGTTGCTTTGAAGAAAGTGGATAATTATTACCTGTCATTAAACTGTGAATTTATGTAAAAACAGTCAGCATCCTTAGAATTGGATCTTTCAATATTGAAGCTACAGCTGATATTAAAAGTAAATTAAAATTACATGAAATGGGGGTAGGAGGTTCTAACAGGTTTGGGAAATGGCTGTGTGTGTGTGGCTAAATACAGTCTTTTATGAATGAGTGAAGGCATGAATAAATGAATGATGGCCTAAATTTACATTTAATGCTTTGGGAAATTCTGCCAGACCGAGACTTCATGAAATGGCATGTAGTATGTACTGTATGCTCTGCCGTCAGTCATGTAGTAACTTGATGTCTTTCACATGAACTACAACTTCCACTGACTTTACCATCTCTTGTATACTTGCTCAAGCCATGCAACTTGAGTTCCAACCTCAGATAGAAAGTCTGATTTGATGGGTTTCAGCTCCAGTACGTGGAGCTGTCCATGGTGCTGAAACCTGTTAACTCTGTCACCAGTAAAGTCAGCACCCCATTGGCTCCTTGCTGCAATTAAGTGGAATGAAGGGCTTTGGCCCAGCTTTCCTCCCAGGCAAGACATTTCTAATAATTTCCCATAGTAACTAGAAAAGGCCCTTCTTCCTACGACTGCCTATAGCGGTGCCTGACACATGCTGCAAGCAAGACTAAAAACAAAGATCTTAGTTAAACTTTTAGGAAAATGCATGGAATTCCAACTCAGCAGACAGCCATTGACTGTTTGAATGAGTCATTCTTCATGCCTCTGAGTGGAGTAGAGATAGAGGAACGAATCTGGTCATTAGATGGAATTTTGACGTGATAACATCTGTCATGGCAATCACTCAGCTAATGAGGTTTGAGATAAGCCTTATCCAATTTGGATCCACCACTACAATCAGAAAGTTAGAAAAAAAGAAAAAGAAATCAGTATTCGCCCGCTTTCATCATCCTATGTGTGGACCGATGCTGGATGATAATTAGGCAAATGGTTTTAAAGCAAATGACTACCAATGACATGCCAGATGGGAGAGTAATTAACGTTGTCTGTATTTTTATGCATTCACAATTAAAGACAGCGAGAGAGGAGAGGTTTGCATTGCTGAGGCGATCAGAAACGGTCGTACTGGAGAGTCAGAATGCAAAGGCAAGGTTTTAACAGTATGATTACTGACGTTCACTGATAACACCACATCTTCAAGAAAAGGAGAGAGACGATTGGAATTGATTAGGACTGTAATTGATGAGTAGACACTAATGGGCTTCCTTGTTTTGTCCCAGTTAGTGAATTTCAAGGGTCCTAATAGGTGAGCAACATTTCCGTTAAACATGCTTTATTGTTGTCGGCCCTGGACTACTGGTTTTATGTCCTTGTGTAACGTGAGGACAGGAGAATGCAATAAAATCGAGGTGAAGAGGAGAGAAAAAAAGGTAGAGGAGGTTAAGAGGAAGGAGAGGAGGGAAAGCAGATTTGTATGCAGAAAGTGTATGACGGGGGACTGGGCTGGAGCTGGGTGTGGAGTGGAAGTGGGGGTGTTACAGGTTGGCATCTAATTTAGAAAGGAGTAAAGGAGGACAGAGAGAGGTGGGGCTCGGCAGACATGCTGGAGAGTCAGTGAGGACCTGGCCTTTAACTGGCAAGCCTTATCAGAGGCCTGTGTCCCTGATATCAAACCCTCTGGGTGTTTCACTTCTGAAAACCTTTCTCCATACTTTTTCATTGAGATGTGTCGAGGGACATTCCCTTCGGCTGCCTTGAAAAGTTTTACAAGATGTATATATCTTGGTTTACTGCAAACTTTCCAAATTCTGTTATTTTCTTTTTTTCTTATTTTTTATGGTTAATTAGCAAAACATTGCAGTGTACGTGATCAGAGAAATGATTAACGTTTCTGAAGAAACCGATGAAGAAGGTGAGGGGTTGGTCTTCCAAAAAACAAATCAGCTGAAACACACAGCAGTGGGAACTAACTACCCTGGGGTAGGAGGAAGGACATCCGTTCAGATGAATCATTACCTATAGAACTGATTGCAACAACGAATGACGAACCACATTAAATCAGTGCAGCGTGAGACCAGCCTTATCTCTGTTTCCATTAGCGCTTGGAGGGTTGGCTAATGAAGTATCTTACAGCTCTGTTCTCCCCTGCGCTACAGCCAGTAGACTGGCTCCTGGCCTGGCCTCGTTTGCTGGGAGAGAGGAAATGAATTAGAATTAGCCCGGGGTGAGTGGCAGTGCTGGCGTGCAGGGAGCTAACATCGTCCAGCCTCTCAGGAGAAAAAGGTTTCAGATTCATTATTGTATTTAACACCCCACTTCCAACTACATTTTGCCCCATGAGCGAATATGAATTTTGCTGTAGCGAGAAAGCTGGTGATGGTGGTAGAGAAAGGTGGGATGGTGGGGAGGGGGGATTTTATCTCTCAAACAAGAATCGTTTCTACCATCTTAAATTGACACACCAACTTTTCTACTCTGCCTGTTGACATCGTTCTTTGGTATGTTCCACAACAACCTGCATCACTGGGATGGAACAGTGTCTCAGGTCATCATGAAAGTGTCCCTCCAGCCTCACACACAACTGTGTCTTGATTATCAGCCAACGCCAACGGATACAAACCTCAGAAGGTAGCCCAAGCCCTCAGGTGTACAGGTGTTGTTGTAAGCAGGCTGGAGGCAGACGTGAGAAACAACAGTGAGGGATGTTTGTTCAAGAGCCACAGCAGGGCACTGAGGGTCCTGGTCATTACTCCTGTGTTGATGTTGCTGCGCTGGGCTTAGCCGGGAGCCAATTACCTCCTGGCCGTCAGAGTGCCCTGCAGACTGGGGACGAGGTTATGAGCCTGCATCAAGGGGCCTTCTTCCCTACTGTATGTAAATGAGCTGCTTAGGGGACACACTTCCACCTCTGTGATGAGAGAAGCCTTGTACTGAACGACTAGCACAAACATGGCAGTTCTGTTCCCTTCATCCATCTTTGCACTCATTTGTATCCAGCATCCTGACAATTTAACCAATTGGTTCATATAGCTCCTTTCATATTTCTTATATGTAATATTTATTCACATACCATTCTGTATGTAAAGATGGGTAATTGGGAACCTCTCCTAACACAGTCTGTGGAGTATGAGAGGATGTCTTCTTGGTGTAATGAGAGGATGTTCTCTTGGTCTAGACTTGGGGAATGCGTAAAAAAAGTCTCCCCTACTTTTACTTTTTTTGTATGTAGAATTAACTCCCATCCTGACATCATCGGAGACAGTTAGTGGCTTGGCCTCGTGTTGTGGCATTATGAAGGAGGTTAACAGACCAAATGAAATAGGAAGCAAACACACAAGAGGAATGATTAGTGTTGGTAGTGAGCTAACACCACCTCAGGACCCATGAGCTGCCGTCATGATGAATGCCCACTATCAGGATAATAGCCTGACGCGCGTGCTGTTATGACAATAGCAATTAATCCAACACTTTCTGGGCATCTTACCTAATCAGAGGCTACAGAGGGCTTCCTCTCCTGATTGGTCTTCTGTTGAAGGCAGCGGTGAAGTTGGTAGAAATCAGCCGGATGGATGTATAAACGTCCCAATATATTTGTCTCTCCTCAATAGCAAAGCAATCAGCCAAGGCAATACAGGCTTTGATTCTCCTGCAGCTGCCAACAGTGTTCTTCTGCTTACAGGCTTTCCTTGCAGGCCTGGACCCTGACACCACCAGGAATTATGAGAAGAGAAAAAAAACACACACACACAAAAAAACACCTAGAAAATGGGTGCAGGAGCTGCAGGCTTGACAGAGTGAAAAGCATATTGAATGGAAGTGAATGCATTGTTTACGTGTAGAAGAGCCACATTCCTTGAAGATAAATAAGAATGCTGTTGGTAAGGATATTGTATATATACATCAGGATGTAGTGTGTATACAATGTATTTAACAATGTGGATGAGGATATTGTATGTAAAAGGTATCAAATATTTTTACATACATGATGATGTATAGATGAGGATATTGTTTATAGACAAGGATATTGTGTTTCTGTAAAAGATGATATTTTTTGTGTGGGAGTATTCTTCCTTTCTCAAACTCCCCTGTGAGATGTAACACAATGTCAGCAGCAACTTGTACAAACTTTATATCAAACCATGAGACTAAAAGCTTCTTGGTATATCTCAAAAGATGCCTTCTTGTATCTTTCTAAATGAATGACAGCCCGTTCTGCTTCTGTACAATATAGAAACGGTATGTTGTACTCTGTTGATGCTGTTGAAATATACCCATCTATGTGTCGGAGAACGGTTTATGATATTTTGCCTCTGCTGGTTTTGCTGTTTACAGATAAATCATGTTATCCCAGTGGTGTTCTTCAGAATAAAGACACTTTTTATCTGTATTCTCACCCGCCAGCACAGAGACTTGAAGCAATCTAATTTCACTGCCTCCAAGGAAGATGCTGGAATCACAACAACACACAACAGATTCCCAGCAGAGCTCAAGCTGCAGTCTAGAAACTCCATTTACCATGATCCTGTGGGGCTGCGAACTGGGAAAAAATGGGCAATAAAATTGTTTTACATGTTTTTTTTTTTAAATGCAGGGTATTTCGTGAATATTCTGTTGTGGCAAAAGGATATTTTATGCATTTGTTTTGTTAGTGCGAGCTGATTCACTGACATTCATGAGAGAAAATGCAGTTCACTGCTGTAACAGAGACTGCTTTGAGTGCTTTCTACATATGGAGTAGTTGCACATGTGTTTTAGAATGAAGATGTTTTCACCAAGTGATTCCATGTGATATAATGCTGAAATTGTCATATTTCATTTTAAATAGGAACAATTAACCGTTTCAGATTTACTTACAGGAGTTATTAGACATTGGGCCCATGACACTCTGGGCCTCATGTACGTCCATTCGCAAACGTTGCGTTATTAGCGCCATGGCCAACCCTCCGATTGCGCACGCTGTGAAACTTTAGTTTACGTCGTAGGCTATTTACGAAACCTGCAGGTCATTGGGTAATCAGCGCTTTTCTCCGCCCACTATACCGCACATTGCGAGCATTTAAACGCACAATTGAATGGGCCCCCTTCTCTCCTTCGATCATGGATCAGCCATCAAAGTCAAAATAGCGATGACTGTTTGAAATAATCCTGATGCCAATATTTGTAATGTAGCTAGGAACAACTGCTGGAATGGAATGTGAACGCTGAGTCGGAAATTCCAATTAATCTTTGATTTCTTCTAGTAGCTGTACTATTGTATGGCTGCTTAATCTGTAACGTGTAAGGATTTCGTGTTCACTCAACTCAAAAAGTGTGATCCTTGTGGCAAAAATCCTTTGCCCTATGTCTTCGTCTTGCTCGGGTTACGGCTGCCATTTCACCAGGAGGCATATGCCAAGCTAGCCTGACGTTGTCATACTCATAATTCTAGTCAGAATATGAGTCTGAGAACTCTCCGTTGGGCTTTGACTACGGGGCGTGTTTCAAACGAGCCTGGAAAACTAATGCCTCTTCGCTCAATTGGATAGACCTACAACCAATCAGAGCAACATAATATGTTGTTTGTTGAAAACGAATTCAACCCAAGCTCTCTTTCGTGACGTTGTTGATTACGTTACTGTTGATCATTTGTCCATCATCGTATAAAGCCCGCCCTGGCAATTTCATTGGTCCGCCCAGATTCTGGTTTTCTGTAGTTGGTCCCCAATACGAGACCCTCCAGACCCAACTTCCGGACCAAATTTATTTTGGGGTGGGGAGAAGTTGGGCTGGCAGCCAGGCTAATGCCAAGCCCCCACCCCTCGACTCTCGGCTTGAGGCAACAGCCCCGGTGGATGTAGGTGGTATTGCATTTCCGATTTTCTACCCGACTCTCCGGTCGTTTTTATTCTATTATCTCCAGTCAACATATCTAAAACTATCTCCCTCAATAATTTTTGTTTGATTCTTGAACCTGGCTCCTACTACTAGCTTTTTCATAGAAGATTTTTTCTTGATTTTTGCTAAGATTGAAACCAATCCGAAATGGGTAAACTAGCAGCCCATTTATTTGCTTACGTCAGGAAAAGTTGCCTGGAAACGTGCTCGCGGATACGAACAATGAACGAGCACAAAAGGGAGCATCAGCAAATCGCTGATTTACTTGAGCTGAATGAGAACAAGGAGAAAGGATTTGATAATCTACAGCTGCCTGCCTTTATTTTAGCATGTTTTACAAATAGTTGCACATACATGACGGTTGTTTGTAGAGTTTTGTTTTCAGTTATTTTAAAGCAGATTTAACCATTTTGTAATGAACGCTATTATGCTCATGGCATGACAAACGCCTAATATAATTAGTTATAATATCGTGGCATGTTACGGCGTCATTATATATTGTTGACATGTTATTCTGAGGCAAAGACAAAGATGAATAAATCATATCTGATA
Organism: Hypomesus transpacificus; assembly: GCF_021917145.1. Classification (NCBI taxonomy): domain Eukaryota; kingdom Metazoa; phylum Chordata; class Actinopteri; order Osmeriformes; family Osmeridae; genus Hypomesus; species Hypomesus transpacificus. The sequence goes on from NC_061073.1 coordinate 4,238,665, forward strand.
ACATCAATATTCTTATGGTCGTTATATTGTTAGAACTTTAAGTCAGTTAACACCACAACGATGGCATTAACAATAAGCTAGTAGCCTAATAGTAAACAACACTCATCATGATTATAATAGTAACAAAGGTATAGGCTTAATTTAGCTTGCTTTGCAGAGCTAGAACAATGACGGAGCCAGATATTCAGGTTTACAGTTTAATTATCCGACACAATACATAAGCAGTTAAACTATAAACACGAAGCAAAAAGAACAACGTATAGGCCCTGCACGTATGATACTACAGTACTAATATAATTGATTTTCATGAAGTTCACATGTAGGCTATCTGCTTCATGATCGGACTTGTACAACATTTTGACAGTTTTCTGCAATGCCTTAGCTCCAGCTCACAAGCTCGCAACTGGTTGTCGCAAAGTATGACGTTACAGCTAGTTGCAAGCATGCACGAGTTTCGGAGCTAGAAACAAGCTTCTGCGCAAGACCAGACGAGTCGGTCTGGAAAGATGGCGCGGTCCGTTAGGAGCTCTCGCTTGCCTCACTGCGCCACTGAGCACTTTTCATAGAAATGAATGGGGACGCCATCTTGGAAGAGATAAGTAGCTGTCTCTAGTTATATTAACTCTATGGGCATATGCGCATACTGGTTTACGACTGATTTTAACAGGCGGAGAATTTTCAACGCAAATGCGCTTTCACAGGCGGTTTTGGTACACACCGCCGAATAATTAGGCGCACTTTGCGCATCTCCTCCCATATCTTTATGGAAAATTCCCACTTTCCACTGACCCTCCCGTAAATGCATATGCATGACACGGAAAGACGCAATTGCTATTTTCAGTTACCGCGACAGGCAGTCTGCGCTTTTACCTCAGTGCGGCATGTTTGTACATACCTCACCATGCTTTTGAGTGCAAATTGCGTATCAAATACGCCTGAAGTGGGCACAAAAGCGTTAGTACATGAGGTCCTCTGTGAGGTGAGTTCTCTCAATGTACTCTATTCATTTATTCACCATTTAAATGCAAATGGTGGGCCGCTGCAGGAAGCAGAGAGGTTTATAGGCAGGTCTGGGAGTGTAGCGGGGCTTGCAATCCTCCTGCCCTCTAGTGACATAACATGTAATACTCTTACTTTTTACAGAAGTAATTAGAAAAGCAAGCTTGATACAGATCAGTCATTTGCACATTATTAAATCTGTCTCTTCAAAATGTTGGAAGGGAGCTGAAGGCCTGCGATCTGTAGACACCCCATTACCAAGCTTGCATCTCCACAGCTCCAGAATGCCAGGGGTTACAGATTCTACCAGAGGATTCTAGAATGTCACGGTTCTACAAGCATTCTGGGATGGATCGTCATGGCTTAACCATCCTCTTTGACTTCTCATGCATTTATAAATGAACACAGAGCGAGATGGTGTTCTGGTGACCTCAGCAGGCCCAGAGGCAGCTACTGTGGAGGCCGGCCTTCTCCCCAACACATCAATCTTTCTGAGCTTTATTCTCTTAAATCGGATTGGGCGTCATGGGGAAATAAGTTGGCCTGCGCCTGTGATCCATCAGTGCCTACGACTGGGTGGCTGTGTGTGTTCATTTATGTTTATGTGCGTGTGTGTTCCTGAGTTAGTGTGTATATGTGTGTATGTGCAAACATGCATTTGTGTGTGTGTGTACATGTGCACACCTCCACGTGTGTGTGTGTGTGGGCATGTTTGTGTGTCCATCAGTGCATGCGTATCTGTGTGTGTTTGGAGGGGCTCGATCTGCACCCAGGGATGATAGGCCAGCTTTCGGTCATCCACTCCACTCCTAGGGCCATCTCCCTGCTCTGATCAATAGCTGCTTATTTCCCAGGAAACCCTATTGATTACTGTGGTTACGGAGCAGTGTGAAACCGACAAAGGTTCAGACACTTTATAAAAAGATAAATTATTCACCCCCGGCCGAATGCAACCTGAAATATGACAGAGAAAGGGAGAGAGCTGGGGAAGGGAGATATGGAAAAAGAGAAGTAAAGAGAAAAGAAGATGAGAGAGATGGAGGGAGAAAGAGAGGGATAGAAAGAGAGATTGAGTGAGAGAGAGAGGGATAGAGAGGGAGGAAGAGAGGGATAGAGAGAGAGAGAGACCTGACACATTGATCTCTATAGTTTTTGAGCAAGAAATATAAAAACATATGAAAGCCTGTATCTGTGTGATAGTTCCAGATCTCCTTCCAGTGGGTTAGGGTTATTAACGCCATTAAGCTCATCCCAGAATGCTGTCTGATGGGCTTCATGCAAACAGATTTCACAGATTAAAACCTCCCGCTGCTCTCAGCCAGGATGAGTCAGAGTTATGTACTGCGTGAATGTAGTTCATAAAATAGTGATTCCATTTCTTTATATGTAAAGTATAAGTTGTCCTATAATGCTTTGTGAAGGACCTCAACTCCTGACCTTAGCCTTGCTTCAACCTACACCCCCAATGACAAACTGGAGTTGTTCCCTCCAAGGATACCACTTTAGACTCCTCTATTACCATACCTCAGGTCTTGTCGCTGTCCCCCTCAATTGCCTGCCTCAATATCCCAGCACTTGAAAGTACATCATGCACGACCAGGAGATCAATCTTGGTGTGTAGCGGGAGGGCCAGTGGGCTAATTCAAGGAGCTGTTTGCATATGTTTAACATCCAACAGGCTGTGACAGGATTGTGGCTACAGATGAGATTGCATCTCTTGGTAATATCAGTGGCTCGTAATGGGGGACTGCCTTAACCATTTAATCATCCGACGCATCAGAGCCCTGTGAGGGATGAAGCGGCTCCTATCTGGACCCTTGGATGATGTGCTGGTATGTTGCTTGTCTCCCCTGAACGCTTTGCAATCATTATTTCCTAATAGAGTCAGAAATTGGCCATCAAAGACAATGAAAAAGAGATAGACACTGCAGTATCCTGCAATCTCTGGGGCAGCAACTTCTATTTCAGTCGACTTTATTACTGTTTGCACCATGAGGGAAACCTCCTCAGGGCTGCTTATTGATTGGTATGTCTTTTATCAGTGTTTATTTGCTGTTGCCTTTACACTCCAGATGTGATAGGTTTGTAGGAGGGACGAGGGAGATGTCCAGTGATGAGAGGTGGACTGAAAGGCTAACTCACATCATATATAATATTTTATGTTCCAGGAACATCCTGAGAATGGGTATGGCTGAACAACAGTGACAACATTGACTGGTACTGCTGGACTGTCTTTAATAGGCCTGTCAGCAACTTCCAGATGAAGAAGCAAAGTGAAAGAGACAGTATGTGGGTCTATATGGTGGTAAGCTAAGATGGAAATGAATATTATCCTTGGGACATAAAATAGAATGGAACCAGGAGTTGAAAAGACAGAGGAGACCTACTTTGTTGCTCTCCACTCCTCTCATCTTTGGGCTTGCTTTGCTCAATAGAGTCACGCCTCCAGACTGTGATTAAATTGAAAACAATACAGATAATCCTGAACCCAGCTGGTTTCCACAGAAAATATATCATATGCATTGAGGAGATAGTTAATATACTGTAGATGTTTTACCATGGTTCTGTGAGATATAGGAAAGATAATGCCTCACTGCCTATCTGTCTGTTTGCCTGCCTGATTAACTGTCTGTCTGCCTGCCAACCTGCCTGTCTGCCTGTTTACCTTTCTGTCTGTCTGTTTTCCTGCCTGCCTAACTCCTATCTAGCCAGCCTGCCTTTCTGTCTGTCTGCCAGTCTGTCTGCATGTTTGACAGACAGGCTGTCTGTTTGCCTTTCTGTCTAGGAGCTCCATGGATGTCATAAAAATGCAGATTTCTGTTCAATCTCTCTGACACGTGGTCTGGTCCACCAAACCTACTTGGATAATCAAATACCAGGATGGAGTTATCTAGTAAAAGATTAATAGACAGATGTGACCAATAGCAAGGCACACCTTCCCCCTCCCCTTCCAGTGTCGTCCATCACATAACAGGAGCTCTACAAAGCTGACACTCCGCTACTAGGCTCTCAAAACACCTGTATACCACAGAGACTCCCTGTGTTTGTGTTTGTGTCTGTCTGTGTTTGTAAGGGTGTGTATGTCTGTGTGTGTGATTGTGTGTAAGTACAGACATGAGTGTGTTTATATTTGTGAGTGAGTGTCTGTATTTACATAGAGTGCTTCTGTGTGTGTTTACCTGTGCGTGTTTGTGTGAATGTGCATGCACTGTTTATTTGTGTGTGTGTGTAATGTATATATGTGTGTGCGTGTGTGTGTCTGTACTCATAGAGCAGCTCCATGAAGCTGGTAATTGGCTGCTCATCCGTTACCTCTATCACCCCCCTCGCCTCTCTCTCTTCTCTCACAGGAGGGGTGCAGTGCCCTTTCTGAGCCCCGGGGAGTGAGGGGAAGAGCTGGCCAGGAGAAACACTCACCCTGGCACACCAGGGATGCTAACTGAACCAGACCTCACATTAACATTTCTATCAGTCTTGTCCTCAGAACCTGACACTCTTGTAGTTCTCACACAGGGATGGTCTCAGCAGGCTCTGGAGACACCATCATACCACATTACTGGACTACACAACATTTGACACATTAGATATTACATTTGACACATTAGATATTACATATTTCATCATTATATATTCAATCTTACATAGGACATTTTAGATATTATTTATTTAGCAGGTACTTTCATCCAAAGTAAAGTGCAAATAGTGAATCTCAAATATACAACAGCCAAGCAAAGACCAAAAATGCACTATAAAATATTCCAACATTATCTCTGTCTTTGCAGAGGCCTGTTATGAAAGCAGTATTGAGCGAGAATGAGAAGCAGATAAGCTAATCTATGTGATACTGCAGGTCATTGTGGTCCTTGAGTTTTGATCCATCATTTAGTCAGAGCTGCCCATTTACTGTAAGTGTTTGTGTGGATATTTCTCTATATCTCTCTCTCTTTGCCTCTGCCTCGCTCCCTCATTCTCTCTCTCTTTTCATCTTGAGTAACGAGCATCTCAGCTTGTCTAATGCAGGAGACTCCGCAGTGAAGATGACCTAGATAACAAGACAGTGAAAGACGGGGAGAAAAAGCTACAGAGGAGGAGGAAGAAGAGGAGAGAGAGAAATATGAGGAAATGGAAGTGGGAAAGAGAGAAACAGATACAGAGAAATTTACTGATTCAGAGTAAGAATGTGAGAAAAAAAGGGAGAAAGAGAGGTACAGAGAAAAAGTGAGAGTGAGAGACTGAGAGAGGGAAAGAAATAAAGAGACAGAGAGAAATAGAGCGAGAACAAAAAAAGAACTTAAGGGGAAAAATGAAGAGATAGAGAAAAAGTCAGGGACAGTGACAGAGACAGAGAGGGAGACAGGGACAGAGACAAGGACACGGACAGAGATAGTTTAAGCCAGAAGAGCAGCATTTTTCTAACATCCCCTGGCATGACCAGATCAGAGAGGACAGCTTCCTGTGGTCGGGGAGGGGGGTCAACACAGTCAGGGAGGAATGGGGAGACATGGTGGAACAGGGGAGAGGGTGACACAGAGAGGAGTGGGGGTAAAAGGAGTAGAGGACACAGGGGAAGGGGGGAGTGAGGGAAGACAAAAAAGAGGGGGAGACAGAGGGGAGGGGTTAATGCTCTGTCGTGTCACAGTAGACAAGCCCTGGTCTGATCCACACACCACAGCAAACCATAGAGACCGGAAGTCTAGTGTTTGAATGGGCCTGTGGCTTTGTGGTGGTAACACCCAGTCTGTACGGAAGACCTGAGCCAGTTACTCAGCCACTGCACTGAAATCAATGCAACAGTCTCCTAAGGGACAACTCTGAGGCAAATTGAAAGCTTCTGAACTACTTTACATAAAATATGTTTATGTCTTTACTGTTCTGCTCTCTTTTACAGTCTATGAAACAGCTTGCTGTTGATGCCTGCCTGCCTGCCTGTTTGCCTGCCTCTCTACCACCCTGCATGTCTGCTTCCCTTTTTGCCTACCTACCTATCTACCTGCCTGTCTGCATGTCTGTCTACCTCCCGCCTGCCTGTTGCCTGCTCCCCTCCCTTCCTAGCTTACTCTCTCTCTTCCTCCCTTCTCCCCCTCCCTGCCTGCCTCCCTGCCCTAGGCTCGTCCATGTGACAGGTTGGATCAGTGCAGAGAGAGCTAGGTTTGTAGGTTGAGTCCCTGCAAACTGGCCTGCTGGGTGAGCTTTACCTCTGGCCCCAGCAATGCAATATGAGAGAGAGAGAGATGTACTCTGACAGGTCAGTGTTGAACAGTGCCACCCCCTCCTCCCCCTTCTATACTCTCCTCCTCTATCCATCGCCCCTCTCGACCAACCACCTTCAGCCCGGGCAGAAGGCAGACAGCCATGTGTGACAGGCTGACAGGACCTCTAAGATAGATTAGATAGATTTTTGCGAGTTCGGTATTAGCGCCCGCTATGCTTCCTCATTTTGCGTAGTATTTATTAAACCTGACACTCATCAGGGATTCAGCACATACTCCGTCCATTAGCGTAATTAGCGCGCCTTTAATAGAGGAAACAATGGGCCTGCATGTATCTGTGTCATGGATCTTCCTACGGGAAAAAGCAAGCGCAAGCTTAAATTTATCGACGAGCAGGGCCGGCGCGAGTACCTTCGCCACCTTAGGCAAGATGTTTCAACAGCACGCCCCCCCCCTGATATTAATCAGAAGGTTCCCGGTTCGATTCCCGGCTATGCAAAATGACGTTGTGTCCTTGGGCAAGGCACTTCACCCTACCTGCCTTGGGGGGAATGTCCCTGTACTTACTGTAAGTCGCTCTGGATAAGAGTGTCTGCTAAATTACTAAATGTAAATTATTTATTGCCACGGACATTCTCATTTTCTAATTCTCATCAGTTCAATATGTAGGCTACATTTATATAAAATCAACTTAAATAGCCTTCATAGCTACAACATTTAGCCTCATGCATTAAACAATGATAAACAATGATTTGATAGCCTACACAATATAGCCACGCTAAACGTATGGCCAGTGCCAGTCCTAGCACATCTGGCCCCCTATGCGAAATGTATCAACAGCTGCTTTTGCCGTGGTGGATTGTATGATTCATGTTTTACCTTTCGGGCTGTTTAAGAATAGGGTGCATGCGCAGTTAGCTTGACTACTGTCGTGGTAGTTTTTGCAGACAATCAATCGTTCAAGCTGAAGTTGGGTGAAGTATAGAGTTAATGTTTATTTGACGTAGGTTTAAGCATAATAACGTTACCAACATAACATCATCAACACACAAACATAAGACAATAACACAAAGACAATTCCATACAGCTCCATCTAGCATTCTAGAATGGAACCGGGAGAATCCAGCCCACCAGCACTACTCAGCTGATGGCCCTGAACCCCCCAGAACATTCTTCAACAGACCATTTTATAGATACAACAGTTCTCAAAAGCCATTGGTCCATCCTACAGACCTGAAGCTATACCAATTCTCTTCTGTCATTGGTTAAATCCTTAGAACAATACAGTTGAATCCACATTTTCTTCAGACCAACTGTCTCTTCCCCCCAGGTGACAAGAACCCTATCAGGTCACCCAGACTTCATGTCTCCTAGTTAGGTGTTTATAAAACTACAGGTGGCATCTCTACCAAATGGAGTTGAATTAACATACATTGTATCAAGCTTCTTCCTGAAACACATTCATTGTACATATAGGCCCAAAACTTCTTTCACACTACTTAAATCTGACTTGAATTAGTAGGATTGCTATTTCAAATCTGGTTTGGGACTTTCAGTCCAGCTTTTTTGAGCGGCCTTTATGGAACAGGCCTGGTTTAGACCTGCTTTTACGTAAGAGGCAGAACATTTCCCCCGCAGAATAGAGGCAGGCTCTTATACTGGCAGTCTCTGTAAATACCGCGGAATATATAATTAGGCGCACTTTACACGTATCCTCCCACCTTTTTGGGTGGAACTCCCACTTTCCCCCTGACCCTCCCACTTTCCCCCTGACCCTCCCACTTTCCCCCTGACCCTCCCACTTTCCCCATGACCCTCCCACAAACTATTGAAAGCGCATCTTGCCTGTTCTTGCTCATGTGGCAGGCAATCTGCGATTTTACCCAAGTGCGCCCTGTTTGTAAATAGTCCGCATCGGTTAAATCAGTCTTTGCCAACAATTAACGCCTGGAAACAGGCACAACCGGCTTGATAAATGAGGCCTTCAGTCTTTTAAAAAGGACAGAAAGATAGGAGAGAAAGACAGACACCTACATAAAGAACACCCATTGCTCAACTTATTCATGTTTCAACATGTTTAGACGCAGAGCAAAACAGCTTGGAATATAAAACTAGCGAATTCCAATTCTCGTTCAGATAAGAAACATATAGCTACCCTTACAGCAGTGTACCAACATTGCAGAGAGGACCCGACACACAGATCAAGACTGCTCAGATCTCCAAGATATCACACTGGGAAATGAATAGACTAGTTTGATCTTATTCGCTTATTGACGTGAGAATCCTGGTATGTCTTCAGGGTTGTTTTTGTAGAGCCATATTAAAAGGCATTGTGCCTCTACAGTAGAGCCCTCGGCTCAGTTATGACCACCATAACATGATTACACAGCATTTTCGCTAGGATCAGAGACCCTTAGCAATCACTGAAAATCAATTGTGCTATCTTCTCTGTCTCTCTCAATTTCTCTCTTTCTCAGTCTCCAACAGTTTTATAGACAATTAATTCTCACTGGCTGAAGAAATCCCTGCAGAAGTACTTAGCAGCCTATGCAAGCGTTGTTGTCAGCTGTGAGAGAGTATCTATTGTAAAGGGAGGGGTTTCTGCTGAACAGCTGTTTATAGGAGTAGGAAGGAGTAAGTGGGAGCATTAAGTCAGAGGAGAACCAGACCTGGGTTCTGGTCTGGTGGCCCAGTGTATCATCTCTGAGTTGTGAAAATTAGGCAATTAATATAATATTTTTCTCTGAGTGTACTTACTGTAAGTCGCTCTGGATAAGAGCGTCTGCTAAATGTAAATGAGTGTGAAAGAGGCTAAAATGTCATTGAGATACAAATCCTAGAGAGTTTTGTATAAAATTATTCGGAGACACACCTGACCTGATCCCAGAGTCAACTTCAGAGCTCTATTAAACAAAAGCATGTGGAAGTAATTGAGGTGCATTTGTTCAGAGTTGGCACCTCTGGGAACCGAATGAATGGTTTTATTGCAGCAGGTAAGACAAATCAAGAGCACCTAAGTGTTTCACAGTCGTTGCAAACAGTAAGTGACCTGAGCTCTGTGGTGGCCAGATCTACCTCTGTGCAGCGCTGGAATGTCCCTGGCTTCCGGTGTGGCATTGCAGGTCTCTGGGCTCCCAGTCCGGCTCCTGATTGAACAGGAGTGCAGTGAGCTCTGGTGTTCAGCCACACGTAGAGAGAGACTCAGACACAATCTCCATTAATCCTTCTGTCAGTTTGTATCAGCACCGGACACCGTGCTGCTCACAGCAACCTGGGCGGAGCAGCCTGGCCTCGGCACGCTGCTGGTGATGGATGGAGAAGGAATCCTCTCGTTAGAGAGATACCAACATGTGGTGATGGCAGCCGGCGGGCGTGGCTCTGCATTGATGAGCAGGACTCCTGGAAGAGACCACACTGTTTAAGCCACTTCTAAGTTACTCAGTCTCACAGAGTTCTTCAGCAGCAATGTCCTCTCTCTCTCTCTCTCTCTCTCTCACACACACTCTTTACATTTACATTTTACACATTACATTACATTCATTTGCCAATGAAAGCTTAAAAAATAAACATATTGGAAGGAAAATACATCACAACATGGTTTTTCTTGTTTCTTGCTATAGTTATGCATCTGTAATTTAATCAACTTGTTGTAATGTTGAATGACACAGAGATTCCTGAGGTTGTTCACATTCACATTTATGCATTTAGCAGACACTTTTATCCGACTTCCAAGAGAGAGCTTTACAAAAGAGCATAGGTCCCTGATCATAACAACGAGGTAGTCCCAAACATTGCAATCAGCCAAAACATGAAGCATACTGTGAAAAACTAAACAAGTGCCAAAGGGAAGACCCATGAGAGCATGCAGTTATACAAGTTACAAATTAAAACAACATGAACCCCAAAAAGTGCAAGACTGTACCTATAGAAGAACAATCAACAGTAAAAATATTTCACAGCGAGTACAAGAGTTTAAGAGTTAACTTCGTTATAACCAACCTACAAGAGCAACAAGTCTCTCAATAAGAGTCATTGTGATCCTGGAGGAAACTAACATCAGATCCAATCAAGCATTCCTAAGTGCCGTTGTACTCCTGGAACAAGTGCGTCTTGAGCCTTTTCTTGAAGGTGGGGAGACAGTCCGTGTCCCTGATGGAGGTGGGGAGCTGGTTCCACCATTGGGGGGCCAGGCAGGAGAAGAGCTTGTGTTGTCTGAAGAAGACCGTAGGTGACGGGTGGGGGTGTAAGGCTGCAGGAGAGACTTGATGTAGTCGGGTGCTGTCCCGTTCACTGCTTGGAAGGTCAGTACCAGGGTCTTGAATCTGATACGGGCATTGATGGGTAGCCAGTGGAGAGAGATGAGGAGCGGGTAACATGGGAGTGTCTGGGTAGATTGTAGTCCAGGCGTGCCGCTGCGTTCTGAATCCTCTGAAGAGGGTGGGTTGCACATGCTGAGAGACCGGCAAGCAGCGAGTTGCAGTAGTCCAACTTGGAGAGGACCAGTGCTTGGACTAGCATCTGGGTGGAGTGCTCAGACAGGTATCTCCTGATCTTCCGGATGTTGTAGAGGGTGAATCTACACGACCGGGAGACCGCAGCAATGTGGGCCCTGAGGGAGAGCTCGTCATCCATGGTAACCCCAAGGTTCCTGGCAGAGGATGAAGGGGTCACCGTCGCAGATCCCAGGGTGATTGACAGATCGTGGGAGATGGAGGGTTTGGCCGGAATGATAAGAAGTTCTGTGTTGGCGAGGTTCAGCTGGAGGTGGTGCTCGGTCATTCAGGTGGAGATGTCTGTGAGGCAGGCCTCAATCCTAGCTGAGATCCCCGGATCAGACATTTATGATTGTGATTTCATAAGAAAGCCAAGGATGTCATCTCAATTGGACAAAATAAATAAACACAAAGGGCAATGTGGTTGCAAAGTTATTAACTGAAGAAGTCTGTCCTTAACCACTGATCAGTTAACAATAATTAAAGATTATGACTAATGATTATGATTATGACCTGCTATATTTGCTCAGGAGAACATGGAACGTCAGGGCCATTTCTTAGAGCCCTATCTGAAGCCTAAACAAAAGCTATCTAACATGCGGCGTCCTCTTTCTGTGCTTGCAAAGGCTATGTTGATTGTCATCCCCTTGATGTTTCTTGAGAGAGTAAAAAAAAACATATTGTGATACTATTTAACTGCCCTGATTCCTGTATTCTTTGTGCAGTCCTCTGAGATGCTCAACTTGATTGTATCAGACAACTGTACCTTATAGATCTATCATTTTGTCTTGAACTTGTGCTTGGCGATTCACTTCATTGACTTGTTACTTTCACAGCAATTGGGTACTTTCTAATACGTCTTCATAACCCAAAACCATTGTGGACATACATGAACTACAGTGGACATGAAGGAATTGCCATGTCTCAAGTAAATTATTTCTAACTCAAGTGTTTTCCAAATTAACATCAGTGACAGGTGTTGGCTGTAGGACGTCAGACACGACAGACTGAAGGCCAGGCTTTGATGCTGAGCTACAGTACCATCCACAGGCCTCATCAAAAGTGACGGAGGCGCATTTGATGAGCTGCCAGCCAGCTCAAAGAGATTCCTTTATATGTGCACCCGGATGAGCACACGTCTCCTCCTCTCTCTTTTCAACAAGCACCAGACGGAGGGTGTAACCTCAGAGGCTTCATAGAATCTCCACGCATGGAGAGAAGGAGGGTTGTCTATCTTACGCCTGCTGTCTCCACCACAACATCTTCCTATCCTTTCCCTCCCTCTGCAACAAGATACGTCATCCCCCCCTGATAGTTCCCTCCCTCTGCAACAACACATCACATCATCCCACACAGCCTGAAGTGACTGACCTCTGGTGAAAAAATCTACATTTTGAAAGGCTTCAAAATCAATATCTCTTAGCTAGATCCACACATTCATCATTGCCAATGTATTTTGTTGCAATGGACACATCTGCACAAGAAAAAGATGCAGTGCAATTTTTCGGCACTTTTGCTGATGAGATGTTTTTCCTCCCAGCTTACTCCTCCTTTGTGTTTCATCAGGCAGATTCACGTGCTCCTCCTCTTCTCCTCTCCTCCTCTCCTCTAGCACATTACCATCCCATCATTTACATTTATAATCATTTATACGGTCATTTGGTAAAGTACTGCTTCACCATTTTCTGTCTGTCTCATTGCATCTGGTGCCGTTGTTTAGGGCAGGACAGGGCTGGAGGGAGGGAAGGAGAGAGGAGGGAAGGAGGAAAGGAGGAAAGGAGAAAGGGAGGGGTGGAGAGTGAACTATTGTGGTAGGTGATTAATACAGCCTGTTATAATGTTGAGTAAGGGGAAATTACAACGCACTGCACACTGTCATATCCGGCATCTGCAGCCTCGTCTGCTTGGTTCTGTTCTTCTGCTCCCATCATTGTACTTCCACAGACTTTAACTTAACATCCAACGACTGCTAATTCCATGTCTCTGTTTGGATGTAGTTGTGATTACAGAAAGACAGACTTACTATCCATCAGGCAAAATGACCACCCTTGGTATTGTAGAATCCAATTGCCCTTACTGGAAATAAATCAATTCCGAAGATTAAGGTAAAGTCAATAGATCTTTGAACATTTTCAGAACTGCATCTCTCTTTTTCACTCAGAATAAGCACATATTTAATCAAAACTAAACACAGTTTTCCAAGTGTGGAGAGCAGGAAATAGACAGAAGCAATTACTTTATTTTTTCCAGACTGCAATATTTCTAAATGAAAAGTAAACTAGAAGTTCTCTGCTGAAACTGTTTCCTATTTCCTCTCTGAAGATTTTTTTTTTTATTATTAAATGGCTTCCGGCTTCAAACACACCTTCCCCAGTCTGGTAGGGAGAGAAGGAGAAATAGATAGGTAGTTAAAGAGGTAACACACATGCTTTGTGTGAGAGAGATTACACACATGTAAAACATTGAGGGAGAGAGAGAGAGATATTTTAAAAGTAGATGATTAACACTGGTGTTTCTCAAGGACAGATAAATGGGGGAGCCCCCCTCCCCACCCACCCCCTCCTGCCTGCAAGACAAGCCCTCCCGCCTCCTCTCTCTGTAGTCCTGGCTTCATTAGTTATCCTCTGCTCAGCTCCATTCATCATCATTAACAGCAGACAGGGCACAGCTCAGGTAGGCTTAGAGGATCAGCCAGGCCTCCAGCCGCTGGCTGGGTCAGACCTCTTGACTCCCAGAGCACTCCCATCGTCTGCTGGACACCTCTTTGATGTCGGAGCCCGCCCAAGCTGATGTCAGGGAGCGGACCCTGTTTGGGTGTTTCAAAATTTGATTATTTTACAGTGTCTGCCTGGTCAAACACAGTCCATTCCTTGACTGACCACCAAAATAATATTTGAACTTCTTACCCTTGATTCCCTGCTGTACTTTCCAAATTGACTATTTGTATGTCGCTTTGGATAAAAGCATCTGCTAATTGCGTCATTTTTATTTTATTTTTTTATGGAACAGGGTAGAAGGATGTGTGCTGATGTGTATAAGGCTACAGTTGAATCAAAGACAAACACAATTTTCAGAGTGTGAAAGTCTTTCAGCAGCAATCAATTTTTTATTTTTTTATTTAATTTGACATTGACTGTGATCACTTCAGCAATAATCGTTGTTCTGCAGTCTACTTGCAGACAGCTCGTCTCATTGCAGTCTCTGATGCCTCACTTCTCTTTTCTCCACTATTCAGAAGTCTTTCCGTGTCTGAGCTCTGCTCGGCAACAGGATGGGGCTCTACTCATCTGTTTGTGACTCATCATCCTGAAAACAAACGCAGATCATTAACAGTTGAATGAAACACATACACACACACTTTATCACTGGAGGCCATTCCCTCACCCTTATCACACATTCTGGTGTAATTTTTACAGCCGTCTTATTGGATGTTCTCCATCACGTCATGCCTGTGGTTCTTCACGACAGTTAAACCTTGAGCACGCAGTCTGGAAGCGTCACCCAGCATTGCCTTCCTTCTAATCCCACCAGGGCCTTTGTGTTGTTGCTGTAATCTGCTCTATAGAAAACAGATTAGAACTCATAAATCTACAGGCTTGAATTATTCATCACTCTACCTCAAGCCTTCTCTCTCTTTCCTTCTCATTTTCTATCTCTTTCTCTCCCTCTCCCTCTCTTTCTCTCTTGCGCTCTCTGTCTCTATCTCTCATTCTCCCTCTCTTTCTCTCTCTGAGAGAAGCCTAGAAGGAGGACGAAAGAGGAGAGAATTAACAAACTAACAAGAAACAAGGAGGAGAGTAGGGGAAGTAGGCAAGTAAAATACCTAATTTAAGTTTATTCAAGTGCATTATTAATGAGAGGAGAATGTGCATTCTGATAAAGAGCAGAGTCATTAGAGCACAGAGGCCATTTGTTTCAGGAGTTAGTCTTTACATCTAAGAGGAGAGCAGAGCAGTGGAGAGGAGAGCAGAGATGAGCAGAGCAGAGGAGGAGAGGGGAGGTTAGAGGATAGGAGAACAGAGGGGAGGAGAGCAGAGGAGAGCAGAAGGGAGGAGAGCAGAGCAGAGCAAAAAAAGGAGAGAGTTAGTGCAGTAAGTCAGAGATAAGGTCTGAGAGGGTGCACTGAGGTCACAGTGATAACACACACCAGTGGACAGTCAAAAGATCCTGAAATGTATTCCAGACATGTGTAAGGGCACAGGGTGAGACGCTCCAGCCTCAATCGGCATGCCTAAACAAATCACAAACAGTAGCCTGTATCTGTAATATGTGTGGTATATGATCTATTTTCCATTTTTTCATTCGAGGAAGGGAGGAGAGGGGAGAGGAGTGGTCAGGAGAGGGGAGAGAGGAAAGGAGAGGAGAGGTGGAGTAAAGGAAAGGAGGGGTGGAGGAGAGGAAAATGGAGAGGAGAGGCAGATAATTGTGGCCATAGCTGTGGCAGATCATCTAAGAGCTTCTCCTCTCCAGTGGGAAGGGAGGCTGAAGAGAAATTGCACATCAGAGGAGATCATTAGGAGGAAAGACCCAGGGACCCAAGCTCTGGAACAAAGTCATTTCATGCACCTCTCCCTCCCTCCACTTCCCCCCACCTCCCCTGCCACTCCTTGCCTGCTAACAGTCTCCTCCGTACAAATGGAAATCCAATACAGTGTTGGGCCAGAACTATGATTTGATCATTAGTGAGAGGATCAGGCTGTGACACCATATAATATCTAGAGAAAATATGAGACTGAGCTCAGGACAGCACAGAACCAATCTGATTGTGGTGAGAAAATGCTGTGAAGAGCACAACACAGTCAGACAGGGAGAGAAAGGACGAACAGTAGTGTAGTGAATGAGTGAGTGCCTTAATAAAAGAATGGATGTATGGATGAATGTATCAATCAATCAAGTAATTGAATCATTATTGATTAATTATTGTATTATTAATGAAAAGGGGGTTTGGTGCAAATCACTTCTTAAACAGCATTAATTTCAAGGAGTGCACCTAATACTGTGTTTTGTCACAAGCTGTCACCAGTTCCTTGTCAAACTAATGGTGTGATTTATGCTCTTGTGGATTAGTGAAGCTTCTCACAGCGCTTCATTGTTAAAAGCCCTCATCAGGAATGAACAGCTAAATCTGATTATCCTAGTATAGGTAGGATCAATTTATTCTCCCCTAAATTCCCCTGGGACCTACCCTGCTCTGCAGGTCTTACCACCATAGCAAATTTACCCAACTGAAGCTAAGCGTACCCTAGAGAATGTTTATGAAGCTGCCAGCCGAACGACTTGAGAAGCGTTTGGTCTAGACGTAACAAAAATAATGATAAAATGTTGAGCTCAAGCAGTTTACTGATTTCAATTTAATCAGATTAAAGCAAATGTAAAATATGTGTTGCTTATTGTTTGTTATTTTGGCTTCATAATTGCCGTCACAGTAGCCAGTGGTGTCTTCACAGTGATCCTTCATTCACCGGCCATTGAACTGTTGTGAGAATGAAAAAGCGAAATAAGTTCTAAGGTTTCTAAACTAGTTTGGGGAGGAACAACACAGGCTCCTCTTAAGGGACGTTCTTCTGAGTAGCTTCTCCAGGTCTGCTTCCTAGACACTGTGTCATCAAACACCTCCCTCTGAGAGACACACAGAGGCCTCCTCTAAGGAGTTCTGCCTCAGAATACCTGAGACATCTTTCCATGTCTCCCTCCCTGCTCCTCCCGTCTCCTCGTTCTTTCCCCTGCCTTGACACTCCTCGCCTCTCTCAGCCTCCCCGCCCAGGTGTGACAGTACATCTTAAAGAGTCCATTAGCTGCAGAGGGTAAGGACAGGACAGCGGCCCTGCAGTGTGAGGACCCAGGGCTGTCAGAAGCCTGATAAGGCAGTCTCTGGGACGCTGGACAGACTGAAAAGGATCCTGAGGTATTCTGTGGATGCAGGCATACCAGTGAGGCGAAACAATGGTTGAACTGCCCTGGTTGAATCAATGGATTTAAGGAATGAATTTATGAAATATCAATAAAAGGTAGAAAGATTGAGAAAATGAGAGGATGAAAGACTAAATTAGTGAATTCACACATGAAAGAATGAATGAATAACTGATTGTGCTTACATTGAGGCTCATAGCTGAGGCCTCCTTGGATCCCTGAAGGGGAATGTCTGTTTTGCATAATTAATTATGTCAGGGAAGTTTTAATTAAGAACCTGTTCACAGCACTTTACCTAAGATGCTGGTGTGTAAGAGGGTGTATCAGTGGCTGCCAGACTGGAAAGTGAATCGACATATGGCGAATATCACATTCTACCACAGGGAATGATAATGAAGATAATTAGTGCTGTCCCAGTCCACACTGTTACTTACCATACAATACTTCTGTTGTACAGTGGGAGATTTCATTATAGCCCATCAGATATTGACAATAAACAGCACAGAACAGTAAACAGTAAGTAGTGGCAGTAACACTTTATTTGAAGGGGTGTAAATAAGAGTGACATGACACTGTCATGGCACTGTCATAACCATGACATGACACATGAAAGGATGTTTATGAATGTTTATGAATGTTGTCATTAGGTGTCATTCGGTTAAGTATGTCATTTCTTATGCAAAATTGACATTGTTTGTGATGTCTTTGTTATAACAACTTGACATTAGCTGAGACAACATCACCTGTCAATGTCTTTGTCATGACAACTTGACATTAACTGAGACAAAATAACCGGTCAATGTTTTTGTCATGACAACTTGACATTAACTGAGACAAAATAACCTGTCACTATCTTTGTTATGACATCTTGACATTAACTGAAACAAAATAACCTCTCATAAACATATCATAGAAGGCATAATTTTCAAACTTGAAGGACATATTTAGCTTTATGTGAGGTTGTCTTGCTGTTGCCTCTCCAGTGCACCTGTTGTCACTTTCATTTGCACCAAAACAGGTGATATTGATTCACAATTGCTTATGCTTCCTAGCTGGACAGATTGATATCCCTGAAGTTTAAATGACGGTGTAAAATTGTGGCGATTACTTGTTTCTATACATTTTCAGAGCAGTGTGTTTACCTTTATGTGTTAGCCTTAAATACTACTGTCATATGTGGCTGGTTTTGACAATGGCTGTCATGAGACCATTATAATTGTGCCATTAATATTTTCCTTGACCTGAAGTACAGTGGTAACATTTTCACTTGTCATAAAGATGTTATTAAGTGCTATTACACTGTCAAATGCTTTATAACTATGTCATGAACATTTTCTTTGACCTCAACTACAGAGGCACAATCTTTATTATATTTGCACAACATTCCCAGGATGTACATTTTGTACTATGAAAAAATATACATATTAACTTCATACTTCTTACTCAAACAGAGGGTCCCAACATATTCTCTGCATTATTGTCCACATATTTTATACAGTAGGCCTTGCCTAATGCCAATTTCAAACTTTCAGGCTGTATAATAAATTCTAGCATTTCTTACCAAGGACATTTTGAGTTACACAAGTAGTTTAGTGCAGCATTAATACAAATAATAATAATACTAATGATTACAATAGGTACCCCTAAATCTAGCAAGCTAACGTAAAATAGAGACAAGTTTATGCTTAATGTACCACCGCAGCCCATCGATCGAATTTCCCCAAATGCATGCTTACATTTTGCACACCTCATCCTCCTCTTCAGTATACCAAATTTTTGCATTGACATAAATATTTCTTGTTCAAAGTAAAGTTAGCTGTTGTTAGCTCGCTAGCTGAGCTAACTCCGTAGGCCTTATCATCGGGCATCAGACTAACTGCGGAGAATGTCAATATAGGGAGAACCATAGATATATATATACAGGGCCGGCCCAAGACATAAGCGAACTAAGCGGCTGCTTAGGGCCCCCGTGGCCACCAGAGGGCCCCCAAGAGCACATGAAATTACAGTTTAATGTACCGTGTTTCTTCGATTAAACGCTGCCCTCGATTAAACGCTGCACCAAAAATGAACATTGTGTAATAAACGCCGCCCCAGAAATACGGTAAGAGCAGCATGTCCTGAAATACCCAGTAGCAGCATGTAATTTTAATAAACATTCAGTTGTGTTGCACTCGGGGCCCACTGGTAGCTATGCGTTTCAAATATCTAAACATAGATAGCTACCTTACTTAGCAAATTACTCTAGATAGAAGGGAATAGACATTAGGAGGGAAGCTTACGAATAAAATGCCAGAAAACGAATAGCAGTCTAGCCTATTGCTAACGCCTGTCTAGATTATCTATGGAAAGAACTGGAGAGAAGCAGGTGCTCTTGCGTTAGCAAGCTAAACTAGTTTACATGGCTACAGTAGGTAGTGTAGGTGTTTTCGCTATCTAGCTGTTCTTGCATTCCTTGCAAATCAGCGTTAACAAAAAGCAGATGAGATAGAGCTAGCTAGTCTAACTCATTTTGACATTTGATTGTTGCTTAGTAGACCGTACTGTTCAATCTATCTTTAAGAACATTTAATGTTCGTAAAGATAGGCTAGCGCAGACAGCCTAGAATACCATATTTCTTAGATTCATCGTCGCCCTCAAATAAACGCTGCCCTTGAATAAACGGCGCACCAAAAATTAACAATGTGTAATAAATTGAAGTTTAATAGAATAAATACAGTACAAATACAATTACGAAAAAATAATAATTGGCGACGCCAAGGGGCCCCCAAATCAATTCTGCTTAACGCCCCATAAAGGCTTGGGCCGGCCCTGTATATATTTTACATTTAGTCATTTGGACGCTCTTATCCAGAGCGACTTACAGTAGGTACA
The DNA here is from genome assembly GCF_021917145.1 of Hypomesus transpacificus. Lineage (NCBI taxonomy): Eukaryota > Metazoa > Chordata > Actinopteri > Osmeriformes > Osmeridae > Hypomesus > Hypomesus transpacificus. Next base: position 4,258,152 of record NC_061073.1, read on the forward strand.
GGGACATTCCCCCCTTGCCCAAGGACACAACGTCATTTGGCAGGGCGGGGAATCGATCCGGTAACCTTCTGATTACTAGCCCGACTCCCTCACTGCTCAGCCATCTGACTCCCTATATATATATCTATGGGGAGAAGTGCCACTCTTGAGAAACTTCCTGGTTCTGGACTGGTTGCAGTTCCACTCAACTTCCATATGAGGGCGCTAACGGTTGAGTGCAGAATGAATGGAGGTCCTTCAAAATCCACTTTTCTCAGGATGTAAGTTTTTGTCTAGTGATTTAAATTCTGAATTCGAAAGGGGAGGCAAAAAAAATACACCCCGCTGGGTGTTAGATTTTTTTAAAGTCGCCTTTCTGTTCTAAAAAGCCTTTGAAAATGTCATTGATGTCATACACATCATACGACCAGAGCTAGTGCTTGATGGCAAGCTCTGGTTACTTCCACTTTTCTTTTGAGGCATCGACAACACAGCTGATAGGTTAGGCTCTCCCTGTCAATACACATGCTAGAAAGAGTTTTGGCTTGCTAATGTTGTTGCTAATGTTGCTAATGCTCTGACATTCTGGTTCTGCTTCGGATGCCATCAAGTGGGATCTCTGGTCATAGTCAGTCCTTCACTAACCAATCAGCATTCGTTAGCAGAATGCTAGTGTGTTATGGGCAACAACGACTTAGCCTACCCTGTAAGAAATCGAAAGAACATAAGTACTCGTTCATTCAACTTTTGACCTGTAATCCATGTTGAACATGCAAAAACTACAATCAAATCTGAGATTTCTCAACGACAATCAGGCGAAAGAGACAAATTTAGCCTTTTAGCGCCATAGACTCAGACTCATTTTGCACTCGACCGTGATCACTCCCAGTCATATCTGTCAACACTCCCGTTTTCCCCGGGAGTCTCCCGTATTTCACACCCATCTCCCGCCCCCCTCCCGTTTTGTCAATTCTCCCGTGAAACTCCCGTAATTTGTATGGCCAAACCTCGTTATATAAATATTCACATCAATATTACTACTAATAAAATTTCGGCAGAAGATTGAGCGACACGGTTAGCCAGCAACACGGTTGGCCGGCCCCCCTTTCCCCAGGACGGTTGGTCTATTCCAAATGAACGTCTTTGCACACAACAGTGACACTGACAGATCGAAAGCTAGCTAGTAGAGACAATATAAAGATGGAAAACTAGGCCAAGAAACGTGAAAGTAATTACCTTCATTGGACAATGTTTCACCAATTGAAAAGGCGGCTAAGTTTGTTTGTTTTACATAAAGCCTCAAAAACCTTTTCGCTCAAATCAGCCACAAAAAATTTGCTTGCGCGCTATGCGCGCTTGCATTAAGCGTGGAAGTCCCTAAAACTAGCATCACATCAGGCACAGATGCATGCACAGTTGCATGCATTAGCAGGAAAAATGATGTTTTGCAGCACATGAAATCATAACGGCACAGTCGCGCTGCAAAGGCCCACAAGGGCAAACAGGCGATTTTGAGCTTTGTAACTATGGGACGGACGGAGGCAGACACCGTGTTACAGAGTTAACTGAAAATGGCACAATGTTACAATAAAAATAAATAAAAAGAAAACATCAATAAGTCCCATTATATTAAGTCCCCCCCGCCCCCATTTGGTACTCCCATGTTAACAGGTGTGCTCCCAGTGGAATTCTGGTGGAACTGCTACAAAATTCGGTACAATGGGGCTTAATAGGGAGTGGCAAGACTCTCCTTAAACAGGCTCTGCTAACGGTGCGTTCACACTGTAGAGATGCGAATCGCTTGCCTTCCCACAGTTCACCACGCTGGGGGGCGTTTCAATCAGATTAATGTAGAATGTAGTTCTCTAAAGTCAGTTTTGTAGTTGTCATGGCCAAATGTGCAGACTTGGGTTCACGTACTCGCAACATCAATCAAAATATAACTTATATACAAAATACAAAACTGTTTAATAAACATACACGTTGACATGTGTAAAAAGTTTTATTATATTACTCAAAGTCCCTGCTAATCTGTCAATACGACGAGGGAGTTCCAGCCGGGCTACTACTGTAACTAGCAAGAACAAAGTTACGTAATGTGACGAGTGTCTGAATTTGAAAGTACAAAAAACCCACCAGGAGCACCGACAACGTCGGCAAACCTTTACCAGGCCTCATTCTTTTTTTTAATGTCTTTGTACAAATACAGGAACGTATCGTACAGGACTGGATATGCAACCACACAGGCGATTAGTTTCTCCTCCATCTTAAAAACTGAAAGCTAGAAATGTTTACCATGGTTACTACGTTACGAGAAACAAGAAAACACTGTGATTGGCCATCGCTAGCGAAAATCGCTCCTCATTTGCATAAAGTTGAGAAAATCTCAACTCAATCGCGTCGCAACCCACAATGCACCACGCAAGCAATTTGCCTGGCTCCATAGAAAATGAATGGAAAACATGTTGTCACTCGCATCGCGTCTCTGCAGTGTGAACGCACTGTAACGTTAGTAGCATAATTTTTTCTTCTAGCGAGCGCATTTCAAACAGCTAGATTAGCCAAAGTTACCTGAGGAACTGTGAGTTTACTAATGGAGCTGATATTACATGGTTCTCGTGTTCTTTACTTTTTACAACTCTTACTATCTAGATGGAAACTCGTTTCAACAAACGCACACATGGTGGGAGGATGACAACAAACAACAAACCAAGATGGATCGACTAAAGATTGAACACCTTGGGGACTGCGTTAAATACCAGGAGGAGGCCAACAGGGAGTTGAAAATGACAAGGACTTTATGCTAATCATATGGTTTCTTACCTTAAAGTTGCCCATTACTTACATTAACTATCCTTTATGCTTCATATTTGTTTGAAAATAAGCTGATAGGTTATGTCTGGATTGTTTTGGGGTTGTTTCTTTTTTTTTTTTTTACAAAATGTACATCCTGGGAATGTTGTGCAAATATAATAAAAGATTGTACCACTGTAGTTGAGGTCAAGGAAAATATTCCTGACACTGTTATAAAAGCATTTGACAGTGTTATAGCACTTAATGACATCTTTATGAAAATTCCAAACTGTACCACTGTAGTTTAGGTCAAAGAAAATGTTCATGACACAGTTGTAAAATAATTTGACAGTGTAATAACACTTAATGATATCTTTATGACAAGAGAAAATGTTACCACTGTACTTGAGGTCAAGAAGAATGTTCATGACACTGTTATAAAAACATTTGACAGTGTAATAGCACTTAATAACATCTTTATGACAAGTGAAAATGTTACCACTGTACTTGAGGTCAAGGAAAATATTAATGGCACAATTATAATGGTCTCATGACAGTCATTGTCAAAACCAACCACATATGACAGTAATATTTAATGCTAACACATAAAGCAAAATACACTGCTCTGAAAATTGATAGAAACACGTAATCACCACAATTTTACACTGTCATTTAAACTTCAGGGATATCAATCTGTCCAGCCAGGAAGCATAAGAAATTGTGAATCAATATCACCTGTTTTGGTAAAATGAAAGTGACAACAGGTGCACTGGAGAGGCAACAGCAAGACAACCTCACATAAAACTAAATATGTTCTTCAAGTTTGAAAATTAGGCCTACTATGATATGTTTATGAGAGGTTATTTTGTTTCAGTTAAGGTCAAGATGTCATAACAAAGACAGTGACAGGTTATTTTGTCTCAGTTAATGTCAAGTTGTCATGACGAAGACATTGACAGGTTATTTTGTCTCAGTTAATGTCAAGTTGTCATGACAAAGACATTGACAGGTGATGTTGTCTCAGCTAATGTCAAATTGTCATAACAAAGACATCACAAACTGTCAATTTTGCATAAGAAATGACATACTTAACCAAATGACGCCTAACGACAACATTCGTAAATATTAATAAACAACCTTTCATGTGTCATGTCATGGTTATGACAGTGCCATGACAGTGTCATGTCACACTTATTCACACCCCTTCAAATAAAGTGTACCATCTAATTAGCTTACTAACTAACTGACCAATTGACTGATCAATTGACCAACCAGTCAGTTAGTCTGTAATACGACTGTAAACCAGTGAAACGGCTGTGAAAGCCAGTCACCAGGAGCTTGCAGTTTCATTAGCTTTCACAATCTGCTGACACCTGTCTTACTTCAATTCCCTTCTGCCTGAACACACACATGTACACATGCAGACACATGCACACACACAAATACACACACACACACAAAGTTAACCAGTTTCCGTAATGTGGCTTTGTGCATGTGCCAATGAAAAAAAAAAAAAAAATTGATCACAGTGCCTTGAAAATTTAAGATGATTTTCAAAAGAGGACCATTATTATAGCTGTAAGAATGACTTAACATTCTTAACAACCTGCTTTCAATTAGACGCTCTACAACAGCAGTAAACTGGAAAGGCATCTGCACTCACTGTGAAGTGATACATCAATTCTAGTGGCTATAAAAGACATCGTATTACCAACACTAGTCACGTTCAGCCAGGAATAATATTTCCCTCCGCAATTTATGAGAGGGCAGAGACGCCTGTTGGATCTGGAAGGTTAATTAGTAACAGGGAAGGATCCTCCATTTTAATTCCTCTGAGATGTTTAATCAAAGTACTCCTCAAAGTGCAAATGTCAATATAATATCCTTACAACCAATCTTGATTTTACCTTCTCGCTATAACTCTCCATCTGTCTTGCCATCTCGCTCTCTCTCGCTCTCTATCTCTCTCCCACTGTCTTTTCCTCTGTTTGTCACTCTTTCTGTCTAACTGTCTCCCAATGCCTTTTTCTCTCACTGTCTCTCTCTCTCCATGTCACTCTCTATTTCTTTATGTTTCTCTCTCTCCCTGTATCTCTCTTCCCCTTTCTCCATTATCTCACTGTAGATATTCAGCAAGGGTAATTCAACAATTCTTGCACAAATTCAGTATTCAGGGTTTCCCATCTCCCAATAATCCAATAACTCCATCTCTTTAGTAGTCATATGACAGGGTTACCTTAACATTCAATGAAAGTCAAGAAAACTCTCACCTTAGGCACCGAAATAGCAGGCTGTGCATCAAATTCACTCTTAACCTAACATGAATGAATGAATGAATTTATTTCAGACAATTTCAGACAATTTACCACATAAGTGAACAACATATACATATTCAGCTCAGCCTCGCATTACATATTTATATATACATTTTGAACATAAATAGAAACTGACAATATAAACAAGATTTCTAATTGAATAAACTTGTAAGTATACCTTCAGATATAACATATCTTGTTGTTATTATCAGTGACCTATGCACTTTGTAAAGCTCTCTCTTGGAAGTCGCTTTGGATAAAAGCGTCTGCTAAATGAATAAATGTAAATGTAATGTAAATGTAGATATGAATTAATACAATTTATCTGAAAAGGGGTATGTAGAAGCAAAACTATTTGTTCATACCCCTTCTCCTTCTAATTGCCCTTATAGTAACCTTCCTGTTTGATTACTATGCTTTTATCCAAAATTCAGAAGACAAAACAAAAACAACAAAAAACATATACACGCATATATACATATATCCATGTACATACATATCCACGTACCAAACTGTGTTCAACCTATATAACAGCAACATGAAGATGAGAAATAGTTTCAGAATCACACACCATTAAATAGAACCAAAACATTATCAGGAATAGCCATGCTGTCTCTGGCTACCTGTTATACCCATCTCATCAGAGTTGTTTCTGATGTGACTCATCATCTTCTGGAGTGGAGTAAATGAGTTAAAAACAGATGAATTATTCACCAGGCTCTCCTAGTTTAGCCCTATCTGCTCCTCTGACCTATTCAGGAAAAGTGTTGTCTTGCTGCAATCACCCTTGGGCTGAATCCCCTGTCCACCTGGCTCTCTCTGTCCTCGATTAGCTCAAGTAGCATGATGACTTTCCTGCTACCCACTAACTTCTTGTTGAAATGCCTTTGAGACTTACCTGGCAAACACTTAGATTTACATTTACTTACATTCCTATGTTTTAGTTTTGTTTGTTTGTCATGAGAAGGCTGGCACACAAAGTCCAGTTCTATAAGCTCTGGGGTGCAAGTAACATGGCTATGCTCTCAAGCTCTATCAAGCCATACATGATGTCAGTCCCTATACTTGCATTCAGAGTATAAATAACCAAGCACCAGAGTGTTTCTTCACAGGGCTTGTCAAAAGATTTCCGTCTATAGATAAAAGACTGTCAGTAATAATTCATCCCCCATTATTTATACAGATCGGTCTCTCTGAAATACAAAAAAGTCTCTTGCAAGGCCCAGCATTAGTGTCCTCCCACAGACCATGTATAGGAGATAGCGTCTGACCTCTATTAGTCCTGAGCTGGCGTCAGATAGGTAGGTAGGTAGGTAGGCAGGTTGGCAGAGAAGCAGCAGAAGACAGACAGACACAAAGTACACTGACAGACAGGCAAGAAGGCAGAGTAAGGCAGACAGACAAACAGAGAGACAGACTGACAGGCTGGTCAATCAAATACGGGCAGGGGCGCCGCCAGGAATTTCGGGCCCCATGGCAAACATTTTAAGTGCATAATTAGTGGAATCAAAAGTGCCTTTTATCGCCAAGGTAGGCCACAGTAGGCTACTGGCAGCATCATACATTTAAGTAATTCAAGACTTGCATGTACAGTAAGTAATTTCACATTAAATAATGTATTTAAACTCAAGCTTGTGTTGTGTGTCGCTGTCTTCAATGCCACAGCCTGAACTTGAAAATGTTTTTCATTTCCAGCGCATTCAAACAATCCCCTTAAGTTTGGCAAGCAACAGCAGCTAGGCTAGCTTAGCACAATTTACCGAGGTCAGCTTCTCCACCGTGCAGGGCTCTAGTCTAAGATCAAATGGTCATATTTGGCATTGTTACTGACAATGATCGCTTCCAGCAAACTTCTTTTGAATGAGCTATTTCCCAATAACTAAATATCAAACTCATTTACGTTTTCTGAGGGCATATTTTCAGTTAGCAGATGGTACTGTTTCAATCGCTATTCTATCTAATACTGCCGGTGATAACGTTGTCGGAATAGCTTGCTTCAAGGGGGTTCAGCTTGTTTCAAAGGTGGTTCTTAGTGAATGAATACAATGAGTGGGCTAAATGCTTTAAAATATCACTACTGTAGAAGGGAACAACTTAAGGTGACGTTTAAGTCATACAGGTTAGGTTCATTCTACATAACACTTATTCATTTAGCAGACGCCCGTATCCAGAGCGACTTACGGTAAGTACAGGGACATGCTACACTGCACTTTTTGTATTTTGAATTGTACATGAGTAGCAACAAATGTAGGCTATGCTTTTAAATCTATGCAATCTTCGTAAATAGTAAGTAGGCATTTTTATATCAAATATACAGAAATATCAGTTGTAAAAATTACAGTTAATAAACGGACCCATCTGCAACCGATGCAAGCAAGCACACCCTACAATTTCCCCAGAAATTGCACCCTCTGTAGTTAATGGATTGCTTCTTGGAGTTCGATAGTAATGTGGAGACTGGGGTGCTGCTGACTCATTTGTAGTCTGTTAAAAGGGGCAGGGAGTCGGGACAATAATTTAATCTGAATATCTTGCTAAATGTTTCCCTGTACTGATTAAATGTTGATGAAATGTAGGCTAACACTGTACCCAGCTAACAAAATGTCCCTGATTTGTGTTTACGGCCCGACATTCTAGATAAGTGAGCTCAGTGGCGGTTTTAGGCACGGGCAGATCGGGCATTTTTTCATGTCACGTGCGTGGGGGGCGCACAAGCATTTCAAAAAAGAAATCTCTGCGCGGTTTTCTATTATTTCTAATTTCAGTTTGTGGGGAATTGGCATATTGGCGCCCCCTTCAGGCTGCTGCAGTCACAGCGGTGCTCGTTCCGTGTGCTGTCGGGGTAAGGGGCGGCAAAAGATTTATTCGTCCCGGGGGGGGGGGGGGGGGGGGGGGGGGGGGTGCAACTGATACTCGCCCAGGGCGCACAATGTGCTAGGACCACCACTGACTCAGCTAAGGCAGGATCAAACCATTTCATGCAGATACAGGGGATTGGTCAGTCAATATGGATGTTTACTTTTTGTTCAATAGGGATATTTAACCTTTATTGCCAAACCTAAGTAAAAACAAAGAGATCATTCATTGTATTATTATATTTTAAATGTATCATATACTCGATGATGGTATATATAATATAATTTTATATAACTTTTTGCCTATTTTTTGGGGCCCCTGCCCTTAGAATCATAGATATATATTAACACTAGATGTCTCGTCCGCGTTGCCTGCCAACGGAGTCGAACGTCCGCACATGGCGGCCATCTTGCTACAGTGAACTCGCTCACCCATAACATTGGGTTGGTGCTACATGTACTTTTTAAATAACCATAACTTGCTCAATTTTCAACCAATTTTTTTAATTGCATAATTATTCATAACTATTTAGTGGCATAGCTACATCTCTGACGTTGATAACAAACCAAACCGTTAAAAAATCGGTTGAAAATTGAGCAAGTTATTGTTATTTAAATAGTACATGTAGCACTAACCCAATGTTATGGGTGAGCGAGTTACTGTAGCAAGATGGCCGCCATGTGCGGACGATCTAGACTCCGCCGTAAGACATCTAGTGTTTATATATATATACATCTATGCTTAGAATCGTCCTAACTTTTCCCCCCTACACGGCGCCCCTGGATATGGGTGGCCTCTGTCTGGGATAATGGAAAACACTGGAACCTCTCGCCTCTTAATTAAAAGTCAACTTTTCAACAGGAATGTTTGTCTAGCACTCCTCTACTTGATTGACTGTTTCTCTAGCACTCCTCTCTCGCCAGCCAGCCAGTTTTTCTACCACTCATCTCTCCCTGACAGACTGTTTCTCTCTCCCCTAGCTGAATGGCTGACTTCAATTACACTACATTGAGTCAGCTTCTTTGGTCCAGAGACCGTAAACAAACTGGTAGTGACCTTGACCAGCTGTTGCCGGTTCTTTTCTTGCCGGTGTTCAATCTGATGGAGGGGTATTCTCTCTCTATCTCTCTCTCAGAAGTTGAAGCCTAAGGCAACTCATATTTTCAACACCACAGGTGAACAATATAAAAATCAAATGTAGTCTGTGACTGTTTTAGCCTGTTCAGGCCTGAACTTCATTTTGCCCTACTGGTAATCAAAGCACAAAACATATGCATGTATTGTTTCTATGACATATTTTATGCATATTTCAATACATAAATGAAAAGGAATCCACAAAACCTGCATCAAGCTATCTATGTATCCTTCTTTAAAACACAGAAAGCATTTAGCCTGGCAACTTTTAGACATTTTCTCTTTTTCTATTTGTCTTCTCTGCTTGTAAGTTTTTATCCCCCCACCCTTGGTCATTTCCATAGGCATTTATCTCATGGGTCTCTCTGCATTACTGCAGATAAGGAACAGTGAAGTGTGGAGTGGGCCGGACAGGCCTCCATGGCTCCTCACATATGGAGCACTTGTTACAAACCAGATATTCACCAGGGAGGATTACTGAGCACAAGGCCCATCTTCACTCTGCCACACACCTTGCTCAACCCCTGCCCACCACCCCCCACTCTCCACTGCATTTGATGCGACTAGCCATATTCAGGCAGACGTTTTCCTATGCTTGAGCACACATACTGATTGAAATGGAAGTAGCGCTGAACACACAAAGATAAAACTGATTTAGCTAAAGCCAACCATAATCTCACTTTTGGCAAAACGGGCAGAGTGGGGTTGAAATTACTTGGAAGAGGGGGAGGAGGCCGGGATGAGAAAAAAGAAAATCCCATTTCAAATGCAGAGGCTTGGGGAACGAGAGGGGGACAGATGAGGGGGACTGCTGATGAGTGAAAGAGAAGGAAAGAGAAAGAGGGAGGGGTGGAAAGGTGGAGAAGTGGAAAGGTAAAGGGAAAAAGGGTCCAGTAAATAGGATGAAATAAATACGGTATGACATATAAGCTCTACATACAGCACGGATGCTGGCTTCACACAGGTACACCAAATACCAAAAAATGAAGAAAATAATGACAGCAGACTGGCAGTCTCATGTATCCCGAGTCTTCGTTTGTACTTCCTGTTCCTCCTTCTGTGATGTTGGAAACAGTGCTGGAGCACACTGACCTTACCAAAAGCATATCTACATCCACAGATGTTGAGACCAGATAAGAGGAACCAGATGAGATCGTTTTCTGGACATGGTATGAAGGCCTTCTCACTTGCAGTCTTACTAGACATGGTGTTGAAATCACTTCAGAATTACCTGCAAATTGGCCTCTGGCATTGCTATAGCTGCTGTCATATTCAGGATCAGTGTCAGCCTCTTCTGTCTCTCGGTCAGACCTCACCTGGTCTCGGTCAGACCTCACCTGGGCTGCGTTTCCCGAAAGCATCGTAAGCCTAAGTTGATCGTAGAGTCCATCGTACGATGGATCTTAGTTGTACGGGCCGTTTCCCGAAACCATCGTAGCTAAAGAGGCACTTGAAAATCATCATAGATTAACGAGAGCTCCAAACCAGTCGTAGATCGCTAAGTGCATCGTAGCACAGAGACTCAGTGAAGACACACGTAGGCCGACCATGAAAACTACATTAAACTCATGCTGAAAGTTACTTCCGATGGAAAATAAGATTATTTTGGTTCTCTTTTTACACCAGTTATGATGGAACTGGGATATTTGTTAAACAATACAAGTTTAAGTGCCGAAAACATATCTGAATCTGGTTTATTCTCAAGTAAATTTAGGTTACACAAAATAATTTGATTTGTTGGTTTTGGCGCATGCAATGAAGGTATTTAAAAAACTATGTCAGTCTTATTCAAAATACTATAAAATTGAAATATGGCTGTTGTAATGTGGAATAGTAACTACAAAATGCATTAACGTAACGCTTTTACCAGTACAATAACACAACGACAATTGAACATTGAAGATGTTTATTAGAATTATTGGGCTGGTAGTACGCCAAGCCCGGTGGATGAAGAGGCTGGTGGCAGAGCCGAGCCTGATGTTGGGAGATGGTGGCACCCAGGAACTGGAAAGACTCCACAGGGTTGACTGGGAAGTCACACAGGGTGAAGGGGCCAGGAGGGAGTGAAAACTACTACAAATACAAAAATCATAAAAGCCATTGAAGGTAGTATAAGTCCTGCACCGCAGACTTGTCCCCTCTGGTTGTGGGGAATTGGATGTGGTCTGGGATGTGGCAAAGTAATGTAGTTGTGACAGCCTGCACACATCTTGAAACTGAGGCCTTGAGAGCCCATGTCCATCTCCAATAACCTCCAGAAAACTGCCAGTGGCATAGAACCTTAACACTTCCAGTAGTTGGGTTGCAGGGGCCAGTGCAAAGGACCTCCTTGTTAGCCTCTGCAGGTCTGCTTTTATGTGGTTCAGGAGCATCATGATATCATGATGTCATCTGACATATCTTACACTCACAAAGAGTATAATTGATCAACCATCAATTAATGTAGAGTTGATTATTCATGTCAGAAACAATGATTCCATGTTAAAGACTTGGGGTATTCATTATTTATGTGTTTGTCATTTGTCACAATGTCATTTGTGGTCAATATGTGAGAATTATGAGATTACAAACATGGTCTTGGAAATCTGTTGGCCTATGCAAGATTGTAGATATAGTCAGCACTAGAATATAAAACAGTAAATATGTTGGATTGAGATGCTTGTATTTGTACATTGAATTATTTAGGCTGCTAGCTGGGACATGCCATGTGTGACACCATTTGCATGCATGGTTTTTAACCTTGTGATTCAATCAAGTAGTAAATATATGACTCATATATATATTTGCCTATGGAAAGTGTAGTACCAAGAACAGTTAAAAACCAAGGCACAAGTAATTTGAGAAATAGTTGTTTTATGGAAGTTTGTTCTCCATGCTCCTGCCCCTCACATGGATCTATAAGGTGAAAAAACATGTAAGGATTGGACAGGCAACACTGAATATATGACACAATACACAATTCTTCATTTACTTAATTTAAATAAACATTGTATGCTTAGGCTATAAGTCAACCTGCATTTGACACTACCTTTTTGATTGGGCAGAAGACTAGGCACAGAAATGGAGGGCCTTGTGAACTTCATTTCTTCAAACAAGAGCTTCCTCACCTCAATTTGGAGACAAGCCCAATTAATTTCCAAGACCTCCTATTGGTATTTAGCAGTGTCGCTGATTGCAGGGTCTTAACACCGGTTTAAAACTTAGATGCAGCATAGTTTGCACGTTTACCTTATTGTCTTTGCCTTCATGTAGCATGATACAATGTACATTAAAAAGTACTCAAATAAGTAGCCTATAATAAATGTAAAGTTTTCTATAGCGACAGAAAATATGTTTTGGGTACCGTAATTTGTTAAATATTTTGGTTAACGTTTTAATTTTAAAGTCTTAAAGTTGCGTCAGAAGAATCACATTTCAGTACAATGGACAGCGTCTTGTTAAGTGCAACTTAAGAGACACGTACGATGGTTCTCCTTACGAGCATGTTCGGGAAACGCACGTAAGAAATAACGAACGAATAACGAATGTAGAGAACCCTCGTAACAGCTACGATCCATCGTTATCGGGAAACGCAGCCCTGGTCTGTTCACACGGACAAGGTGGTCAAAGCGGCCCGTAAGCGCCTCTTCTTCCTGAGGAGACTGAAGAAGTTTGGTATGGACTCAGTCATCCTCACTAACTTTTACAAATGCACTATCGAGCGCATTCTGACTGGTTCTATTACAGTGTGGTATGGGAGCTGCACAGACAGGGACCGCAAGGCCCTACGAAGTGTGGTCCGTTCTGCTGAGTTCATCATCGGCAGGAAGCTCCCAGCCCTACAGGACTCCTACCACACACGTTGCCTAAGGAAAGCCGGCAGGATTCTAAGAGACTGTTCCCACCTATCCTTCAGTCTCTTTACCCCGTTGCCTTCTGGCAGGCGTTACCGCAGCATCCAGTCGCGCACACGCAGACTGGACAACAGTTTCTACCCAAGGGCCATCAGGCTTCTGAATGGACACTGATAAGGACATTGATTTACTGCACACTAGTCACTTATACACTGTCACTTTCAGCTACTGGTTGCACTATCAGTAACATTGCACTACTGTACCTCACTGTACCTCGCCACCAGGCTCCTGCATGGTCATTGACTTAGTCACTGATCTGCAAATTTGCACTATTGTACTGTACTCCACTTACCTAGAATAGGTTATAGGGTTGAAACAGGTTATGTGCATTTAGGGTTAGGATAGTGCACTATTTATTGTTATCTGTAATTTAGGAAGTTTTAGTATTAGGATTTGTATAGTCGATTATTTATTGCTATCTGTATATTTAGGAAGTTTCACTTATTTAAGCTCAGCATAGATGTCAATTATGTTCGGTGTACTTTTATATTATGTTATGCCAGGTGCTTGCGTTGTCTTGTCTTAAGAATTTCAGTGCCCAGTCTAACCTTGTGTTGTTCTGTGTACCTGACAAATAAAAGACTTGAACTTGAACTCTCTCTGCATCTCCCTCTCTGTCTTTCCCTCTTTCTTCTGGCCTGCAGCCATATTCAGTAACTGTGTAATTTCAATGACAAGTGGTATTCAGCTCAATCTCTGCTGAAATGTATAATTTCCAACCTGCACTGCTCTGACCCCAAGTCAATGCTACTGCCAGCCTGACAGACAGATAGACATGTGAAAGGAACTCTGATATCCTGTATCGTCTGCTGTCTATCACAAGCGGATCCCAGTATCTCTCCAGACATCTTTATTTAAGACCTCACTGTCCCCAGTTCTGGGGAGGGACAGCATTTCATTGTAATCTGTTTGAATCAACAACCTTGAATGAACTAGGGTAGGCTATTGTGATATGCTAGGCCTATTAATGTATGTCCAGGGCTCTCAAGTGTCATGCATCTGCCATGATACTCACGCAATTCAGCCTTTTTCAGCTACATACAATTGCGGGACAAGTATAATTGGTGGAATAAGTTATCCCTTATTTCTCAGCATGAGAAATGGTTGAAATGCGTGAGTCTCCATGCTGGAGACTTGAGAGCCCTAGTTTCATAAATGAAACTATGTTTCATAATACATACTTTTAGTGCATTGTTTTTACCAGTATATAACTAACTAATTAGTCAGGGTAGTGGAGTCCTGGTGCAGTCAAGGCTTGTTTCTCAACTACAACATTTCTGAAGGCGATGGAACGTTGGTCAACGTTTCAAAGTACAAGGACTGTATCCCTAACATCAACAGTAACCCTAACCCTAACTATTGATGTCCCTGTCAAAGCTGATATCAAAGTTGCATCCCTGAACTGTGTATAGTGGGTTAAGCAAGGGGAGTTTCTATAGCTTAGAAAAAAAGGGATATGAAGAGGGGCCTGTGCCCCTGTAGTTTTATGTCTAACAACACCCCAGCAGCAAAGGATCTGTAACACACGAACTTGGGGTTGATGAAAGGCGAATTCGCGAGTGGTGAAGTCAGCTACCACGATATTATAAATATATGTACGAATATTGGTCTTTTTGACGTGGTTCGGGTTCAGCCGAACCTTAGAATTTTTTTCCACCGAACCCTACGCTTGCACTATACGCGCTACGCTGGTCGATATAATGACGCTGCCGTTGATTACGGGAAGGTGTTTACGTAGGTGGACCGTTCAATGCAGTAGGTTGAGAGAAAGTGAAAATGAAACTCGTGAGCAGAAAAAGTGTTGTTTGGCAGTACTTTTAGTCAAAAGAAGGCGATTCAAGTTGAGCTACATATTCAATTTGGAATGCCGATTTGTCTCGTCGTGGTGGCAAGGACCCTAAACAATACACAATATATCCGCTGTTAAAACATTTACGTATCAAAACATCCAAAAGAAATTCAAGAAATCTAAAAGGCTAATATTTTGCTTATTGATTGGATCTTGAGATAGGGTAAACATAGACATATGGTAATTGTCTAAATAGTTTTTCCCACTTGTCTTCCTGGCATAATGTTGCCTATTCTTTATTTTTTTCAGTAAAAAAAAAGAAAACACTGCTGTGGACGTTGTTTACTTCATTAATGTGTTTACTGTGTTAATGGACTGAGGATGGGAGCAGGGGCGTTGTTAGACCCTTTTTACTGGGGCACATGCCCCAGTATAAATCAGCTGTGCCCCAGTAAAATCTAAAGTTTGAGTTTTAACAATTTACTTTATTAGTCAGTGCATTCATTTAGATTGATAATCCCGGAAAAAATAAACGTATCAACGCTTGTAAAATCAAAGCAGTTTAACCAAAAACACAAACCGATGCCTGCAGAATTCCATGTCACCGCGCTCTTCTGAGTTTGCCAAACAGCCACTGCAGCATGCACACAGAAGTCCAGGTGTTGGACTTGGACACAAGAATTGAGATGGGCCAAGAAAACATTACAAATTAAAGAAAGTTTCAAAATGATAGGTCTACCGATCATCTTATTTTGACTAAAACATAAAAACAATATTACATGAAGCTCATAAAATAGTATATTAACTCAAATGAATACAAAAATGAATGCGCGCTGGCATTAACTATTGATATCCCTGCCAAAGACCGAGGTGAAGTTCATATTCGTCATTCGACTCACATTCGGAAGACGCTACTTTGCAGTGTCGGGTTAGGGACGGGGTGAAAACTACCCTTAAAAATAAAAATAAAATGACTTTTATAATATTTTTATGAATATAAAACCTCAAACGAACAGCAGAGTATTCCAACAATGTCTATACCTCTCCCTGCCACCAAAGCTGATATCAAACCTGCGTCCCTGAACTGTTGTATAGTGGGTTAAGCAAGGGGAGTTTCTATAGCCGAGTAGTGTACTGTGCATAGCACGTTTGGAATAAAAAAATTCATAGGGGCCTGTGCCCAAGTGGGGTTTTATGTCTTACAACGCGTCTGGATGGGAGTAGGATTTGGTATTCGGTTTCGGAATCTTAACCAGTGGATCCGATATTCGGCCGAACCCCAAAAATCTGGATTCGCTGCATCCCTACATAAGACAGAACAATATTATTTATGTCAGTGCGATACAGAAAATTCAAGACTATTTTACTGATGAAATACTGGCTAGCTCACTAAGAAAAATACTATATTTAAAAGTTTATTTCAGTAGGTGTGCTGTCTAGACTTATGGCTGTGGACTACACAAAGTTACAACGGTTTAGCCTATAGAAAGACAACAGGGATTGGATTTTCATTGTCATTAGGGTTCCTCCGTCAGGAGGACCCTATTGTAATTGTTGGTATTATTATTAGGTTCCTCCGGTAGGAGGGAACCTATTGTTATTGTTGGTATTCTTATTAGGTTCCTCCGGTAGGAGGGAACCTATTTAGGGTTCCTCCGTCAGGAGGACCCTATTGTGTTTGTTGGTATTATTATTATTATTATTATTATAGTAATTTATCTCATGAACACATTGGTAAAAAGTTTTGAAATTTGGCATATTGATACAACATGCCACAACTACGGCCCAAACACAGACTGGCCCACATCAGACCATAGGGGGCGCCACAGGGAACGCCCAAAAGTCCAATTTTCAAAGTGATAGCATTTCCACCCCATTGCTCCAATTCTTCTGAAACCTGGTGTGCATGTCTTATTTCTCATGGCTACCAAAAAAGCCTCAAGGAGCCATAAGGTCCGCCTGATCTATTTTCCTGTACAATGATAATTTGGGAGAACCTTCAAAATACCTCTTCTCTTGAACCAAAGGTCAAATTAACTTGAGATTTTGTACAGATATGTATCATTGACATATTTAAAAACGTTACTTATAGCAATTGAATAAAATACAAAATGGCTGAAAGGGGTGTATCTATATAAATGTCCACATTGCCTCAATATGTTTGTGTCACTAAATCAAATGTCATTTTGAATGATGGGTTTTCAAACCTAATAGACTTTAAGGTGACATGCCTCTGAAGAACCATAACAATTTCACCTCGATATGTCAAAATATGACTGAATTACAGCTGTTTGAACTTGGACCAAATCTGACAATGCTCACCATTGGAGAAAAAGCTTTTTTTTGTACAGTAACTGAACATGCCAATACTCAACACTAAGAATAGCTCAACGAGCTGGAACGGTGACCTGCAAAGTATAAGGTCGTAGGTTCAAATCCAGCCACACTAAGTCTGCCTTAAATTTGAATATATGTTTAGTTAAACAGGATGACATCGTTTTGAAATACCATGCGCAATTTCACCTTGATATGTCAAAAGGTCATTGAATTTGAGCTGTTTAAGCTTTGGCCGAATCAAACAAGCCATGCTACAGGATATACATCTTTTTTTTTTTACAGAAACTGACCAGAATTTCTCAGCCTTGCAGGTAGCTCAATTGGTTGAAACGTTGTACTGCAAAGCATAAGGTCACAGGTTCGAATCCAGGCACAATCTTTTGGCCTGTCATGATTTTGATTACTTGTTTAGTTAAACAGGCAGACATCATTCTGAAATACCATGCACAATTTCATGCAATTTAACCTTGAAATGTCAACCGTTTCTTAACCTTTGTCCCAAAGCTGACAAAAAACTAATACTCATATCACGCAGTCGGAGCACTGCTAGATAATCAGCGTCAGCACCCTTGGGTACCCAGCATGCAGTGCGGCATGTCCAATAACGCAAAGACTTGTGGAAAATAGTTTGGTTACAACAGCCTTGCGAGGGATTTCAGTTGTTGTGTTCGTTCAGTTAGATGTTTGTAATGTTATTGTTGGTTAGTTAATATAATCTTGTTGGTCAACCTGATTGTGCATGTTGTGTAGTTTAATCGGACCAGAGAGTCGGCTGCTAAACCTCACAGGCTTTTCTTGCAAGGAGCTGAATATGAACGCTGCACTAGCCCAGTTGCTCACATGACTTTAGTTTGTTGTGCATTGACTGAGAGTCTGGAATTGTTTTTGGCCAAACATGAAGTCGTTTTGCTCTCTTGTTGTCCAAGCCTCGATCTTCTGCAGTGTACATGTTTATGATATTATGCCGTTTTGCGGAGGAACCCGCATCGCTGCTTGCAGCTATATTTATTATTATTTTTCTTCTCCTTGCGCCCCAATATCTCAAAAAGTCCCTTGTCATAAATTTTCTAATTTGGCACATTGATACTACATCCAAGTGGGTACCCCCACACCAAATATGGGCCACATCGGACCATAGGGGACGCCACAGGCCACGCCCAAAAGTCAGATTTTCAAATTGATGGCATTTCCACCTTATTTGTCCAATTCTTCTGAAACTTAGTGTGCATGCCTCATTTTTCATGAGGAACAAAAAAGCCTCAAAGACCCATAAGGTCCGCCATGATGGATTTTCCTGTACAGTGATAATTTGGGAAAACCTTCAAAATTCCTCTTCTCTTGACCCAAAGGTCTAATTGACTTGAAATGTGGTACAGATATGTATCATTGACGTATTGAGAAACGTTACTTAAGGCAATTGAATCAAGTACAAAATGGCTGAAAGGGGTGTATTTATGTAAATGTCTACATTGCTTCAATATGTTTGTGTCACTAAATCAAATGTATTGTTGAAGGATGGTTCAAACCTAATAGGCTTTAAGGTGACATGCCTCTGAAGTACCATGCAAAGTTTTACCTTGATATGTCAAAATATGACTGAATTACAGCTGTTTGAAATTGGACCAAATCTAACAATGCTCGCCATTGGAGAAATGTCTTCTTTTCTGATACAAAAACTGAATGATCTAATGTCTAAGTCTGTGAATGGCTTAGTAGGATGAGACGCAGTGCTGATGTGGGAAGGGTGGTACGTTTGAATACAGTCAAAGGTACAAACTTTTTTTATTTTATTCTGACAGAAATTACAGTTTCAAGTCTTCTGGTTAATCCCAGTGTAACTATCTATTATGTAAATTTTACAACATTTTGCCATTTTCAAGGAGGAATCCGCCGTTGCTGCTTGCAGCTATATTTAGGGTTCCTTCGGTAGGAGGGAATAGTGAGTGCTCATGAGTTCAAATCCCCATTCAGCCTATTGTTGTTGGCCAAACATGAAGTAGTTTAGCTCTCTTGTTTTCCAACTTTCGATCTTATACAGTGTACATGTTTATAATATGTTTCCATTTTGCGGAGGAACCCGCATCGCTGCTTGCAGCTATATTTAGGGTTCCTCCGGTAGGAGGACCCTATTGTAATTGTTGGTATTCTTATTATTATTTTTCTTCTCCTTGCGCCCCAATATCTCAAGAAATCCCTTGTCATAAATTTTCTAATTTGGCACATTGATACTACATCCAAGTGGGTACCCCCACACCAAATATGGGCCACATCGGACCATAGGGGGCGCCACAGGCCACGCCCAAAAGTCCAATTTTCAAAGTGATTGCATTTCCACCCCATTGCTCCAATTCTTCTGAAACTTGGGGTGCCTGAATTACAGCGGTTGTAACTTGGACCAAATCTAACAATGCTCGCCATTGGAGAAACAGCTTTTTTTATTATACAGTTATTGAACTTTGTGTATTCCATGCCTGGGAATTGCTCAATTGGCTGAGATGTTGTGCCGGTAAGCAAAGGGTTATAGGTTCAAAACCAGTCAGAGGCATAGTTTTTTAAATTTTTATTCTGACAAAACGGTTTCTAGTCTTCCGATAAATCCTCCGGTTGTAAAACATAGCAATGCGTGTTTATTTGAGCCCATCACAACACTCCAATCGTCTGTTTAGCGAGACTGTGTAAACCACTGCAAAACAAGCCAGGTTCACCACAGTAGCTAGCTACTGGAGGTCAGATGGCTGAGCCGTTAGGGAGTCGGGCTATTAATCACAAGGCTGTTGGTTCGATTCCCGCCCGTGCCTTGTGTCCTTGGGCAAGGAACTTCATCCTACTTGCCTCGGGGAGAATACCCCTGTACTTACTGTAAGTCGCTCTGGATAAGAGCGTCTTCTAAAATGACTAAATGTACTTGTAGTCTACGCATGGTAGAGATAACGCTAATGGTTATCTCTAATGAAGTAAATTGATTGTTCAGGTGGATCCCTTGTCTGTTGCACAAATTTATTTCAGTAACCTAAGCCAGGACACATCCCCACTGATGCTAGGCATTATTTGAAATTCCCTTCAATGACAAGTGATGGCACTCCAAACAACCTTTCATAAAAACTATAAGTAAGTTATTCTTTACAGCAGCAACCCAGTCATCCTGTTGTCCCATTTTTATAGGAAATTTATAAGCAGTTTCAAATTTGGCTGAATCTAACAATGCTTACCACAGGAGAAACAGCTTACTTTTTAATACAGTAACTGAACATGACAATATTCAACACTGAGAATAGCTCAATGGGCTGGGATGGTGACCTGTAAAGTATAAGGTCGTAGGTTGGAATCCAACCATTATCTTTTGGCCTGTCATCATTTTGATTATCTGTTTAGTTAAACAGGATGACATCATTCTGAAATACCCTGCACAAATTCATGCAATTTCACCTTGAAATTCCTAACCTTTGTCGCAAAGCTGACCAAAGCTAATACTCTGCCCTTTCTATTCATACAATCTCAACAGTTGGTGTGTAGCAGAGAGGATAGAGACTGACTTGTAACCTTATGCTCATGAGTTCAAATCCCCATTCAGCCTATTGTTGTTGGCCAAACATGAAGTAGTTTTGCTCTCTTGTTGTCCAACTCTCGATCTTCTACAGTGTACATGTTTATAATATTTTGCGGAGGAACCCGCATCGCTGCTTGCAGCTATATTTATTAGGGGCCAAGCAGCAGCAAAGCTGCTGTGGCACCTATTGTTTTTGTTAGTTTTAGTATCATTAGGGGCCAAGCAGCGAATGGCAGGTGGCAGGCCCTAGAAGCGCTTGGTCGAAAGTTGTGAAATTTGGCACACTCATTGGGGACAGTCCCCTGGTCCAATTCACAAAGTTTCATGTCCCATACTTTGGCACTCTAGCGCCACCAACGGGTCAAAGTTGGAGTTGTGTTTACACACGCAACTTTTGAACCGTATGACCCATATTCAAAAATGAGGTACCATGGGATTCCCTGGATCAAGCCGAGCTCAATGCACACCATGGCGTCCATTTCCGGTTATATAGATTTTCCGCTATTTCCGGTTTTATCAAAAACCTCTGAATGCCTACTCCTCCTAAAATTTTTGTCAAATCTTCTTCAAAATTACCAGATATGCTCTTCAGACCAAGCCGCACAAAAGTTATGGTAGAGCATTTTGATCCCCACAACCGTTTGTCCGTGAAAGCCAATCAAAATCAGCAGAAAAGCCACCAAACAGGAAGTGAAGTCATATCTCAGCAGTTCCTTGAGGCAGTGACACCAAATTTGATATGCCTGCTCAGAACCTTAGTTTGATTATGTCCTCCAAAAATGGTGTCATGTGACTAAAAGGGGGCGTGGCCAGAAGCATAAACGTGTTTTGGCTAATAACTGTTGAAGTGTTTACCTTAATAAAGTAATTTCTTTGTCGGTTGATGTCTTGTGAGATATCAAACTTGACCATCGATAATATTTCATAACAACCGAATTGACGCGGCCGCCATTTTGGATTTAATGGAAAAGTGTAAAAACCTTTTACACGCCCCAAATTGTGTCCAATGTTTACTAAATTTGGCACAGATGATCTTCAGACCAAGCTTCAAAAAAGTGTTGGGATGGATTTTCCATTTTCAAAACCGTTTGTTCGGTAGAGCTGATCAAAGGCGGCGGCGAAGCCGCAAAAGACACGTTAGAGCATAACTCAGCAAAAATGTGTCCGATCATCACCAAACTTCAGTTCCTTTGTTCCCACGAGGAGCAGAGGAGGCCTGTGGTTTTATACCAGAAAAAAAACATTTGAACCGTCAGTACTCTTGAACGCAAACAGATATTTCAACCAAACTTGGTGTGTTGCATGAGTGCAACAGGTTGCTGTGACTTAATTGTTGTGCAAGTGCTATGGCTTGTCCTGCTCTGGACTGCTTGGCCCCTCCATTGCTGCTTGCAGCTATATTTATTAGGGGCCAAGCAGCAGCGAAGCTGCTGTGGCACCTATTGTTTTTGTTAGTTTTATTATTATTATTATTATTATTAGGGGCCTGTGGCACCTATTGTTTTTGTGATTATTATTATTATTATTATTATACTTAGGACTAGGTGTCTATGGCAGCCCATAGAACCGATTGGTGTGAAGTTTTGAAATTTGGCACACTGATTTGGAACTGTCTCCTGATTATCGTCACCAAGTTTCATGTTGATCCCTGAAGCTCTATAGCGCCACCAAGGCGTCAAAGTTGGAGGTACGTTTACGCCCACAACTTTTGAACCGTAAGACCAATTTTCTTAATTGAGGTATCATTGGATTCCTTGGATGCAGACGATTTGATTGAACCCGGTGACGTCATTGTCGTCATTATGGTTTTTACGTCATTTGTATTTTAAGAAATGCCAACTTTTTCGAACTAGTCGTAGGCCGTTGCTCCGATTTTCATGAAAATTGTAACAGATCATCTTCAGACCATGCCGACAAAAAGTTATCAAAAGTTTATTGATGAGCCAAATCGTTCACGAATAACGCGCAAACAATTTTGACAAAGAGGACGCCAAAGCGGACGTGAGGCCTTGACTCTGTGACGGTTTACCGTATGGAGTCGAAACTTTGAGAATGTCATCACGAGCATGTAATCTAATCATCTTTTTACCACAATAACCTTGATATGTCAAAATAGGACTGAATTACAGCCGTTTATACTTGGGTGAGATCTGACAAAGCTCGCCACGGGAGAATTGGCTTCCTTTTTTTTATAATGTAACTGAACACAGAATTTTCCAGCAGCGAGAATAGCTCACTGGGATAAGACGTGCTCCTTTGAAATGCAAGGTTGTAGAATCGAATCCAGCCACAGTCATCAAGTATGTCATGACACTGGTTTATCTGTTTAGCGAAGCCAGGTATGCCACAGCAGCTGTCTAGCAGTATAATCATAGTGGTAACGATAACGTTTCATTGTCAGGGGATTTATAGTCAAGAAGAAGCGGATTTATTGTGCTTTGTAGATATAACGCTGCTACATGTAGCCAGCGCATTCTTT
Organism: Hypomesus transpacificus; assembly: GCF_021917145.1. NCBI lineage: Eukaryota > Metazoa > Chordata > Actinopteri > Osmeriformes > Osmeridae > Hypomesus > Hypomesus transpacificus. Next base: position 4,281,274 of record NC_061073.1, read on the forward strand.
CTCAAAATGACATGAATGTTTTTTATGAAAATGTTGCTTTTTAGCTACTGAATTTCCATATCGAATGATGCTTGGCCCCTTTGATTGCTGCTTGCAGCTATATTTATTATTATTATTATACTTAGGACTAGGAGTCTATGGCAGCCCATAGAACCGATTGGTGCGAAGTTTTGAAATTTGGCACACTGATTTGGAACGATCTCCTGATTATCGTCACCAAGTTTCATGTTGATCCCTGAAGCTCTATAGCGCCACCAAGGCGTCAAAGTTGGAGGTGCGTTTACGCCCACAACTTTTGAACTGTGAGACCGTTTTTCTTATTTGAGGTATCATTGGATTCCTTGGATGCAGACGATTCGATTGAACCCTGTGACGTCATTGTCGTCATGATGGTTTTTACGTCATTTGTATTTTAAGAAATTGCTACTTTTTCGAACTCGTCCTAGGCCGTTGCTCCGATTTTCATGAAAATTGCAACAGATCATCTTCAGACCATGCCGACAAAAATTTATCAAAATGTTATTGATGAGTCAAACCGTTCACGAATAACGCACAAACGATTTTGACAAAGAGGATGCCAAAGCGGACGTGAGGCCTTGACTCTGCGACGGTTTACCGTATGGAGTCGAAACTTTGGAAATGTCATCAAGAGCATGCAATCTAATCATCTTCTTACCACAATAACCTTGATATGTCAAAATATGACTGAATTACAGCTGTTTATACTTGGGTCAAATCTGACAAAGCTTGCCACGGGAGAAACGGCTTCCTTTTTTTTATAAAGTAACCGAACACAGCATTTTTCAGCAACGAGAATAGCTAACTGGGATAGGACGTGCTGCTTTGGAACGCAAGGTCGTAGGATCGAATCCAGCCACAGTCGTCAAGCATGTCATGACACTGGATTATCTGTTTAGCGAAGCTAGGTATGCCACAGTAGCTGTCTAGCAGTATAATCATAATGGTAATGATAACGTTTCATTGTCAGGGGATTTATATTTATACTAGGACTAGGAGTCTATGGCAGCCCACAGAACAGATTGATGCGAAGTTTTGAAATTTGGAACGGTCTCCTGATTATCGTCAGCAAAGTTTCATGTCGATCCCTGAAGCTCTATAGCGCCACTAAGGCGTCAAAGTTGGAGGTGCGTTTACGCCCACAACTTTTGAACCGTGAGACCGTTGTTCTTAGTTGAGGTATCATTGTTGCCTATTGTTGATGGCCAAACATTAAGTCGTTTTGCTCTCTTGTTGTCCAAGTCTCGATCTTCTACAGTGTACATGTTTATAATATTTTGCCATTTTGCGGAGGAACCCGCATTGCTGCTTGCAGCTATATTTGACATTGTTATTGATTTCATTGACAATATAAAGTGGATACTTTCAGTAGGCCTATAGATCAGTGAATTATGTTTCACAGATTAAAGGTCCCATGACATTAGGGCTGTCCCTGAGTAAGATTTTCTTTGGTCGACCAAGACTCGACTAAAACGTCTGAAAATCGACTAATCGAAATTTGAAACGTACAAATAACGTACAAATATTTTTGCATCTGACTCAATGGCTGCTGGACATTGCAGATTCAGCCACTAATAGCCTTCTAATAATAAGACTCGTATCACCAGTCCTGTTGTAACCGAATGCCGATGGTATTCAGTTTCCCTTACAATGTACTACAAATTAAAAACATTGTTTGTTTAACATACAAATCATCAGAGCATGCTTATCACTGCCTGAACTTGCAGCATGCGAATTCACGTAGAAGCTGAGTGGGGAACTGTGCAACAGAGAAAGATTTTGTTGTCTTGGCTGGAGAAGATAATGTCATTCGATTTGGATGTGACTCTCATAATAGGCCTATTCATTTTTCAACCCAGCGTGTTAGCATGAGCGAAGAAGGGCCAACTTACGTTTTTCAGGTGGTAGGCTACCTCATATTCAACGTCGAACTATGAAAAATAAACCGTTGTTGGCAGAGTTTGCATTCAACGTTTTTCGAGTCACCCGGTACTTTGTAAATGTAAATGTACTTTAATGAAATACTGCCATACCATATATTTCTTTGCCATTTTGACTAATAACACTGACAAAGTATGCTATGGCAGAGTTTGTAGTGTAGTAGTGTGTAGTGTATGGAGGATTATAGGGGCCAAAACTAAATAAATAAAAATTATAACACAAAGCTTAAATAAATGACTAATTATATAATGTAATGCCTAATTGACAGACAAAATATATAAATTACAAATTAAATGAGACACTAAATATATAAATGTTACGTGTATTTGTGTGTATGTGTATATATTTATGTTTTAATGTGTTCACATTTATTTATTTATACTTACATTTATTTATTTATCGTTACATTTATTTATTTATCCTTACATTTATCCACGGTATAACTTGCTGCAGCAAAATAAATCCGTCGTCCCACGTCACCAAGTCAGGGGGCGGATTCAAGCCTCTGATTGGTGGTTCAACTTGAATCGACTGCTTTTGACTATTCCAAGATGGCAGCACCTTGTGCGGATTCAATGAATGAAATATTTAATGCTACAGTGGTCGAAATGTTGGCGGTAGCTGAAGAGATGGAGGCACCTGCCAGTTCACTTCTTTTTTACATCATATTGAGAGCTTCGCTGAAATTATAGGAATGATATTGGCCCTAACTGACTCAGACATCAATGAAAATGTATTCACGATCCTCAGCGAGATGATACAGCATAGGGGTGGGAAAATCGATCTCAAGACCGACAGTGGCCGGGTTGGGAAACCCGGCAACTATCGATACCAACGTTGGTATCAATAGCCTGATTGATAGCGTGATAAGATCGATACTTAAGTTTCATTCCACACTTGAGTACACAACTCCCTTTACATCATAGTGGTTGTGCAAACACCGTCTAACTTCGCTCAAACTCACTTTGCCCCTCCCCTGCTAGGCTGAGTTGTTGCCGTGTACGTGCAGTAACACGACCCAGCGGCACACATTAACAGTATTTTTGACAAAACTCGTTGTCCTGTGTTTTATTAGGATCATAATCATGAACAATTAATTAAAGGAAACATTTTAAATGTTCATTCAAATATTCATATTGATGATGCATTCACTTAATCAATTATGAGGCATTGCTTTCCCCGACACGAAAGTAGATAAACTGCTTTTCTAAGCCAAAAGTATCGGTATTGGCAGTACTGGCCCTGTATTTATTCCTTGGTATCGGATCTATACCACATCGTGCAGTGTCGCACACCCCTAGCAGCTGTAGAGTGAGGCGATAGAGGATCCCTCTAGAATGAAGAGAGCTTGATCGACTGGTGGAGTCTGCCTGGTGTGTAATACTGTTCATTCACCAATCAGAGGCTTTAACCCGCCCCCTGACTTGGTGACAAGGGACGACTGATTTATTTTGCTGCAGAAAGTTACACAGTGGATAAATGTAAGTATAAATAAATAAATGTAAGTATAAATAAATAAATGTGAACACATTAAAACGTAAATATATATATATACACACAAATACATGTAACATTTATATATTTAGTGTCTCATTTAATTTGTAATTTATATATTTTGTCTGTCAATTAGGCATTACATTATATAATTAGTCATTTATTTAAGCTTTGTGTTATAATATTTATTTATTTAGTTTTGGCCCCTATAATCCTCCATAGTAGTGTATTGTGCAAAATACCAAACCAAAACAAAGCGCAGAATAACAAAAGGGAAAATAGTAACACCTTTTCTTTAAAATTATATATTTTTAGAGTTGCTTTATTTGTCTTAAATAATACAATCTACAATTTCTTTAGAACACTTTGTTAATTCAGCAATGATGACACAAGCGGGAATCAGATCTCACACTGCCATACGGCAGCTCGACTAAGAAAATCGACTGAGTGACATGCTGTTTTTGGATGCTTTTATATAGGCCTTAGTGGTCCCCTAATACTGAATACTTAGGTCTCTTTCCCGAAATTCAGCCTTGGTGCATATTTACAGCCACTATGAGCAGTCCCACAATAAGCTTTCCTCCGGACGTGCTGTTTCTGTGTCTATAGCTTTAAATGCTAATGAGGAGGAGAGAGGCGGCACGAGGGCCGGTCCTTCCTACAGGCGATATAGGCAGCCACCTAGGACTGCATGAAGAGTGGGGCGGCATTTTCCGAAGTGCATCCATTAATTAACTGTCCCGTACTACCAGTAGAGGGCGCCAACCGCGCCACGTCATATTCGTGTTGCGTTTGGGGGGGCGGCTGTAAGATGCCTCATATTTTCCCATTCTTATCTGATCACCCTGGTTTGCAGAGGTGCACACTCAGTCATTTCAGTGGGGGGAAAGGCGGATATCGTGCGTGCCATAACACCAACAGCAGAATGGTTATCCAAATAACTGTACAACACTCGCGTTACAGCATGTGTATTCACACACATACTTGATGCTATCTACCTTTACATTAGACAGTAACTGAGCTGTTAGCTGCAGAGCTAATGCTACAGCCACATTCTAAGGGTAACAAACTAGGTAACCATATACAGTAAAGCAACAAAATGATATAGCGTTAGTTGACTTGTCCGAGATGTGTAGCTGGACCAAGGAGAGTTAGTACTGATCCAGAATTTAATTTTAGACGGTCAGCAAGGCCAGCTTTGTATTGGCTCAAGTTGAGGAAACAGTCGTGGCGCAGACATACAAAACTTTGGGAAGTTGTGTCGGCGCATTTCCAGAGAAAGGGGAGGTAACCTTCCCTATCTTTACGTCACAAAAGGAGGATTTTCAAAACCGAGCATTTGAGCTCTCGTTTTCTCAAAGGCAGAGAAGAATATCAAGGGCTTTGTTTACACCTATTGAAATTTCTAGCCACTGGGGGACCAAAGGCAGGCTAGGGGAAACTCATATTAATGTTAAATAACCTTCTAAAGGGAAGTTTTTATGTCATGGGACCTTTTATGTGTTTGCACATTTGGAAATGTGCTACGATATTATAATCACCAGCTGCATCACAGATATGGGCACTATTCCTACCACTTTAGCCTACTTGTGGATTTCTTGAGACATGGATAGTTGGGCATATGACAGGAACAATATTCGTACAAATTTAGTCTCCTCGGTCAGTTGTTGTGTCTTATTTATGAGAATGCGATACAGAAAATACTAGACTATTTTACAGCATTGCATAGCACAAAGAAAAATATACAAAGGTTTACGTAAACATAGCAAACACCTCTGATGTTGACCGAACAGAAAGAGAATTTTTTTGTGGCGAGATTACCATATTTTTCGGAAAATAAGACGCATTTTCTGTAAACCGCACCCCACCAGAATGGGAGCTTTGTGTTTGTAAATAAGTGAGTATAAACTGCACTGGAATATATGCCGCACTTGATACGGGAACAATGATACCAAGAGTATAGGCGATCTTACAGCATGCCGAAAACGAAAGTAATTAAGTGTGTAATGTATGTTTTTCATTGCCCGGGAATGAACTAATATTTACCTTTAGATGCATGAGTTCAAAATATTTCCCACGGTCCCCAAAGCGTACGTTTTTTTTCCGAAACGGTTGCTAGCTAGCTTTAGTTACCTTCTGGGCTAAGCTAGCAAGCATAATAGCTAGAGAAAAAAGTGTAATGTATGTTTTTCATTGCCCGGGAATGAACTAATATTTACCTTTAGACGCATGAGTTCAAAATATTTCCCACGGTCCCCAAAGCGTAAGTTTTTTTTCCGAAACGGTAGCTAGCTAGCTTTAGTTACCTTCTGGGCTAAGCTAGCAAGCATAATAGCTAGAGAAAAAAGGCTTTCTATTTTTGTTTTGTTATAAAAACGTGCTATAAGCCTCATCGAAATATAAGCCTCACAACCACAAGAAAAATTTACAATCGGGGTATATACCGCGGCTTTATTTCCTAAAATACGGTCCATGGAAAGTCAATGCAAACATACCTACTCACGTCTAAAAACGCTTCAGCTTGCATATCAGGCATACAGTGCATATCGGCTTGTAAAAAAAAAAAAAATTAATTGGTCACGTGTTGTGTATTTTGAAATCAACCAATAATCGGGAAATTACAAAAACTTCACAATTGGCTGGTACAAACACACAGGGAGTGATTAGACCTTCACCAAGTCGGCCTACCCAGTTGGTAGTAACATATTTAAATATGGCTTCTGTTAAAAACAGCTTGTTGAATGTGTAAATTAAACATGTGTGCCCTGAACATTGGTAGTCAGCATGTAATTGAAACAATCATCAACGTATCTGAATTTTAAGTTAAGTAGGCTACTTCAGAGATTACAAATCATTTCAAATGTGAGAGAAATATAGGTACCAAAGCCACTGAGAACAACTGTCATCACCAGCTGCATCACGGGCAATGCACTGTATCTATAATGTCAGACATATGTGTGTCACCGACATTATTGCAGGCACTGTGCCCTAGAGCGTCTGCTAAATGACTAAATGTGTGTTTGTGTGTGCCACTAATTTTATCATGGGAACTGTGCACCAGTAGATTGAAATGACCGTAAGAGCTGGGTGCCAAAACGAAATAGCCAATACCACCAAGCTCCATTGGGGCCTATGCTTCAAAATGAGGAGCTAGGGGAAGGGGCTTGAATTAGACTCCACATAACACCGTTAATCCTTTTGTGATGTGGTTCTGTGTGTCACATTGTTATTCAGCATAGAAAATCTCAGGCCGGGAAGTGCAGCTGGGGGCTGCCCAATATCCCCTCCCATCATTGTCATCTGCCTTCTCCTCATCATCAACATCAGCGTTTTGATCATCATCAATGTGTTGGCCATCTTTAATCCTCATCACCGTGAACCACCTATGGTATATCTGTCGCCCATTTGAGGATAGTTGCAATTTAAGCAGGCATCTGTGTGATCTGGACAGCCTTTAAACAAGTAGGGAGTCAGATGGCTGAGCGGTGAGGGAGTCGGGCTAGTAATCTGAAGGTTGCCAGTTCGATTCCCAGCTGTGCCAAATGATGTTGTGTCCTTGGGCAAGGCACTTCACCCTACTTGCTTCGGGGGGAATGTCCCTGTACTTACTGTAAGTCTTTCTGGATAAGAGCGTCTGCAAAATGTCAATGTAAAGTAGTACACATTGTTTATAGTTGGTATATGAGATATGAATTTACAATCAAATATTGGATAACCTCCAAGTTTGTTTTTACAAGAGAGGCGCTTGGCTACAGCTTCCCTCCGACATACTGTCACAGTGTCAGTGTGGTATGTGCTCTAGTGTCCAGTCACCTTTAGCAGAGTTCCTAGATTAAACCCTTTGACACTCTTACCAGTTAAAAAGCTCTGTTGAATTATTCATTGCGGTCGAAACAAGAGAAAATGTTCTAAAAGAAAATTTACTAATGTCAAGGTTGTCCTGTTTATTTATTTTTTGTTCAGTGCTTTTTTCTCAAAAAAAAGGAAAAGCAAGGCTTCTTCACTTTAAAGTCATGACCCGTTTTGCCACTCTATCTCCGAAATGAGCCGGGAGAGTCTGAAATCCCTTAAAAACCCTGCTCACCTCAAGGTTACACGCTTGGCTTTGCATCTTTATTCAACTTTATTGGGCAGTGGGTGGGAGTGTCAGCTGTTCGAGTGTGAATAAATGAGACATGGTTTTGCAGGCAGGGTTTAGTCATTCACCATGATTGAAGCTTGTTTAGCAAGTGTAGCTTAACACTTATCTACCAGCCATTATTCCAGAAATCATTGGCACAAGGGAGTGTTTCTGTTCCTTTACTAACGCTAAAATGGGTTATACTGCCACGGCCAGACAGGTTCTTCTCTTGTGGCTATAGCACGTCATACTGTTAGTTTCATGACTTGTTACTAATGACAAGCCATCTCTTCTCCTGCAGTTATTGAAGAATATATATCCTTTCACATTCTAATGAGAGAGACAGAATCATGTTTGTCATTATGCTTTCACAATCATATAATAGTGTGATCAGGTTTTATTGTTTTGGGAACGAGGGATGGATCATTTCAGAGGAATGGTAGGTTGAAAGAAAAGTGGTTTGATATTTAAATAAATCACCATTGATTCATCTAGATTCAATGCCTCTCTCCGGTAGTCTTCTCTTCCCTGGCCATCTGTGAGCGTCTGCATGGAGCTGAGGGCGGAATGGACGAAGGGAGGGATGTGGAGGAGGAGAGAAGGATATGATGGGAGGTGTGGGGTGGTCCAGTTAGGGCTCTGCTTGGCAGTTGGCACACCTCACACAGCGAAACCAGCCTGCCTAGCCCTGGCAGTCCGTACACGAACCACAAAGTCATATACAGACTAGGCGCTTCTCAGAGAACTGATTGCTGCGTGTGATGCTATGATCTGCCTCTTCGCTATGTTCGTGAACGTCCTCTTGGACCCCCGACTTATTTCTGGCGTTGTGATTTGTTGATTTCATTCCCGGGAAACGAGCATTGATTCTTTTTGCTTGTGTGGTGTTGTTCGAGCGTTTCATCTCGTTTAATGCTCAGATGTGTCGCGGACAACAGGGCAGCTGCCCTTCGACGATGTCTAGACTGAAAACACCGGATTTCTATGTCAATAACGTTTGGATTTTTACTTCAATTCATGACATATGTACATTTTAGTAGCCTAATATGCATTTATAAGGTAAGAAAGTGTTCTTTGTTGGCTGCCTTTAATGTTAGCTTTTTTTGCATTTTGCATTGAGTGTGTTAACATGAGCTCTGAAATGGCGGAGCGTTCAAGTTTACAAGATGAATAACCATTCGAAAATGCTTCGTGATATATGACCCGACGTCTTATTTTGTGCAGGCTGATCATCCCCGAATGAGACCGTATTTTGTTGCACTGCGGTAAATCAGATGTCGGCGCGCGCTGTCGTCAATTGTTCGCTGTCACATCCATTCTGTGCCCGACTTTGCGTTGCGTGAGACTGGACGCTTTTCTACAGGTGCCGCCACCTCGCCAGACCTATATGGTGTTGGCTGGGAAATATTTAGTATTTACTCAAAGTACAACAGGACATGTATAGCCTTGACTTGACTGATTCACTGTATTGGATATTACGTAGGCCAGCGGTAGCCTATACTACTTTGGAAACATCAACAAACTAAATGTATGGGGAAATTTGCTCTTTTGTTTAATTCCTTTTCATTCGTACATAGAGAAAGTCACTTGGCTTAGAAAATAATTGCTTTTAAGACAAACCCGGAATGGATTTGTTTGAATATCTCAGGTCAATATATGATACAGTTTTCTGATCTGATCTCAAATCGTGTGATGTCTATCACAAGCTATATCGTCAAACGTCAACGCATATCTTTTTTAAGCTGGCTTTTTGAATGATTACAAGAACAATTGTCAAGCCAATGGCATAGTCTATATTATGCTTAACAACACTTACAGATATTTGAATTCCGAAATGCAATTATAGAAATATTGTTTTGCTTTTAGATGAAATCCTCATTATTAGGATATAAAATAGTAGATTTATACATCTTTGAAATAGTCATCGCTTATGTCTTTGGTGGTTAACACTTTGCTGCTCTGTTATCTGCCTATGTGTCTCTTTTGTATAGCCTAAAACATGAATAATCTCAACGTAATGAGGGATCCTTATAACTCCTCTCTTCCTCACTATTCACACTCTCCTCTCTTTCAATCTCTCTGTCCTCCATGCAGGATCTGCCCATCCCTCGTCGTCTAGATGAAGTTATCCAGCCATGCAATGTTCTTGGAAGGCCGTGATTCTGCTGGCCCTAGCCTCTATAGCCATCCAGTACACAGCCATACGGACCTTCACCGCTAAGCCCTTCCAGTTGTGCCCAGTCTCCAGCCCTGTGAACTGCGGCCTGGGCTTGGGGCTCAGTCTCGGGGGGCAGGAGGCAGAAGGTGGTGAGTTCCGGGGCTGTGAGGAGATCTCCAACTTCTCCTACAACGCCTCCAGGAAGACCCATGTCCTCATCCTGGCCACTACCCGCAGTGGCTCTTCCTTTGTGGGCCAGCTGTTCAACCAGCACCAGAACGTGTTCTACCTGTTTGAGCCCCTCTACCACGTCCAGACGGCGCTCATACCGCGCCTTTCTCACAGCCGCAACACAGTGGACCGCCGGGTGATGCTGGGCGCCAGCCGCGACCTCCTCCGCAGCCTCTATGACTGCGACCTCTACTTCCTGGAGAGCTACATCAAGCCCCAGCCGGCAAATCACAGCACTGATAAGCTGTTCCGGCGGGGCGCCAGCCGGGCACTGTGCTCCCCTCCTGTGTGCGATGCACACGGCCCCGCCGAGGCAAACGGAGACGAGGGCGAGTGTGTAAGGAAGTGTGCCTTCCTCAACATGACGCTGGCGGCTGAGGCGTGCCGAGAGAGGCGCCACGTGGCAATAAAGACGGTGCGAGTCCCAGAGGTGAGCAACCTGCAAGCACTGGTAGAGGACCCCAGGCTTAACCTGAAGGTGGTGCAGCTGGTCAGGGACCCCCGGGGGATCTTGGCCTCACGCATCGAGACCTTCAGGGACACCTACCGCCTGTGGCGCATCTGGAGGGCCACTGGGCGCAGGCCCTACAACCTGGACCTCACCCAGCTCAGCATGATGTGTGAGGACTTCCTGAGCTCTATCACCACGGGGCTGAGCAGGCCTGCCTGGCTCAGAGGGAGGTATATGCTGGTGAGGTACGAGGACCTGGCTAGGAGCCCCCTGCAGAAGACCAGGGAGATCTACGAGTTCCTGGGCTTGCCCATGGACAAGAATGTGGCTGACTGGATCCAGAACAACACGAGAGGGAGCAGCGACCTGTCGGCCAAGCACAAGTACGGTACGGTGAGGGACTCTGCAGCCAACGCGGAAAGCTGGAGGCTCAAGCTGCCTTATGACATGGTTGATTACACCCAGACGGTGTGTCAGCACACCCTGCAGGAGTTGGGCTACAAGACAGTGAACTCCTCCGAAGAGCTGAAGAACCTGTCCATCACGCTTATTGAGGAGAAAACTTTTCTACCGTTTTTGTAGCAAAGGTCTTACTTATCGTATCCTTATTAAACTTTACTGCACAACTATTTTTGATATATTTATATTGTAGCCTTAATTTCCTTATTTCATATTTGCACTAAACCTCCAGAACCTTGAAGGTGATCCTGTGGTAATATACTACTGAACCACGTCCATATCAGCACAACACCCATTCAGACAAACGCTGTTTAGGACCTTCAGTGTGCATCTAGTGGTGAAGCAGATGAGAGGTGTTCAATTCAAGTGACATGAACAAAAAGAGAAAAAAAGCACCATCCTACTTCAATCTCCTGAATGCTGGCCGTTGCATTGACAAACGTGAATGTTGATTATTTGTACATCCAGTTCAACTGACCTACAACGTCTTTACTCACTGTACCCAATAAAGGTTGAAGATCTCATAACTGAGCTACTGAAATGTATGATAGGATACTATGTGCAATAAAAGAGAAGTGAATGTTTTTGTCCACCTTAGTGCTTCAGTAGCTTCACATCTAGGTCCCTGTCACATCCAGACAGCCAGATACTTCAGGACAACAAGGCTGACGTGACAGTCTCTGAGGTAAGGTTAGACCAGGTTAGAGTGTCCTGCTATCTGCTAGATCTAGGATCAATACAGTATGTGATGTTTAACCTTGCACCAGGTCAGGAGATAATATAGGCTGCAAGCAGCAGGTGACAACACAGTCTTTAACCAGATGAGTGGCTAGGCTGGAAGGGCATGTCACAGAGGTGTCTGCCATGTTGAAAGGAAGCGTGAAAGGAGAGGAAAAGGGAAAGAGTTTCAGGCAATCTCCGTACAAAGCTGACCTCTTCTCTAGCTGTCTCCTCAAGTTAGTATGTGAGATGGTGACAGCGTGTCAGTCACTCACAGCCAGGCAGATCTGCTAAAGCAGATCTAGCAGGTCCAGACTCAGAGCAGCTTGTGTTCAGTACAAACTCAAGAGGAGGGTTTAGCTTGAAGATGGAACTGATTGAGGAGGCTTGGTCAAACAAACCAAATGTAATCATGAGGTATTTCACTCAATCTGGATCCGTCATTCTGAATCCTCCCTCCTAGCACCTTCTCGCCAAAACAACTGATGTGCCAGGGAGAGATGCGTCACACCCATATGGTAAATCTGATAAGCGGACACCCGCAGGATTTGGTTCTTTCTCTCTGTTGTTTTAGAAACATCTCTGATCACAGATTTGTTAGGTAGTCCCTGCCAGCTCTTCCCGCCCCAGTGAGAACGACACTGCCCGGCTCCTGCCAGTAAATGAGCTGCTACGCTGAACCCCATTAAAAAATGTATCACTGCTCTGGGCGAGTCGATTTGTTTGTTCGCAGTAAACAATATCAAACCCTGGATGTTGAATAGTTTCCTGGAGTATCTGGAGACACTTGCTTGTCTCTGCAGTAGTTGGTGTCTTTCCTTCACGGCTATGACCTGCTATCCCCCGAACCCATCCTCTCTTCTACTCACTCCCTCCTCCCATCAAGGAGACAGTTCTGCAAGTGGGAGATGGTCCAGCAGGGTCCTGGTTCAGGTGTGTTCAAGCTCTCTGTAGGTGTGAAAATAATGGACTTTTCCATCCAGCTCTTCGATTGATTTCAGCTGCAGTCATGCCTTCTAATCAGTTCATTGACACATATGCACAAGCGCACTCAGGTGTGCACGCAAACACACACACTGGCACACAGACAGGTACACACACACACAGGCAAATCAGACATGCATGGAAAGGCTCATGCTGTATTCCATCTCTCCTGTGTGCTGAGGCAACAAGCTGCCCAACTGAGAGGAAGGGCTAGTCTAAGATGTGTTTGCCCCTTCCCACTACCTCTGGGCCTATTGGTCAGATATACTGGCATCCAATCAAATCTATTGGTCACACCTGTTGGACATCCAATCAAATCTGGTCTCTAGAGATTCAGGGGCGTGTCCAGACATTTTTGATAGGGGTGACACCAGGGGTGGCCCGCCTCTGACTGGGCATATAGCCAATCATATATTGGGGTGGCCAATCAGATTTCAGGGGTGGCCCGTGCCACCCTAGGCCACTACCTGAACACGCCACTGTAGAGATTCACTTTCCCATGACTGTTGGAACTACTGGATGGCTTAGGCTGTTGTTCAGACACTTATAGTTCTATACCAAGACCATATACTTTGGATATCATATATATACATTTATATATTAGGGCTGTCAAAGTTAACGCTTTAATAACGCGTTAATAACGCGTTAACGCAATCTCACTTTAACGCGACAAAAAACATTGTGGCGTTAACGCAGATTTCTTTTTGACCCTGGGAATCGCCTGTCGTCACATGACTTCGACTGCCAACGGTAGCTGAATGATGGAGAGAGGGCTTTTAAATGGGAAGTTCTATTTCAAGAAGTTGCAAGACGGCTCGGTTGACAAAACTAAGGCTGTGTGTACTGATTGTCAGGCTGAGTTTAGTTATCACTGGAGTACTTCCAGCCTACACTATCGCATGCAAGCAAAGCACACAGCTAGCAGCAGCAGCGTTAGCACTGTAGCAGCAGCAGCGTTCGCTCCTGTAACAAATGGCAGGCAACACTCGCAAAAGAAGCGTTCAACAAAATAGAAACTTTCTTGTTCAATATTAAGGTCAATCTGTGGTTGCTTAAGTATCTGAAGTATGTTTGAGTGAGATTTGAATATTATGGAGCAGGATATCGTAGTAGGCTATGAGACAACATGTCTTAAATGTATTTTATTTTCCAGAAATGTTAGTTTGTGAGTGAATAAAACTCCCTCACAATTTAAGTTGTGTTCCATCTGAACTTCTAATGTAGACATGATCATCCAGTTAGGCCTATGTGACGTACACCCTTTTACATTTAGTCATTTAGTAGACGCTCTTTTTTTCTTTTAATGTTTTGTTTTTTAAATCATTTATTGGGGTAACATTTTAACAGATTAAATAGTTTGCGATTAATTGCGATTAATCATGTGAAATAATGCGATTAATCGCAATAAAAATATTTGAATCACTTGACAGCCCTATTATATATACATTATATATGATTTGTATAATATATACATTAATGATTTTTTTTATATTGAAGTGTTTTTATGCACAGCTGGTGTGTCCTCAAATACAATCACCAAAATAAGCAGGCTAGGGGTGAAATAAAACACAAGGCCAATGTAAAATACAAGTAGCTTTATATAGAATACAGCATCAGTTTTGCAAAAATAGTTCTATGATAGACAAAATCTACTGAGTCTTAAAGTCCAGTTTGAAGTAACAGTCTCCAAGACATATTTACTACAGTAGCTGAAAAAAATGTGCAGAGGAAAGCGATAAAAACACACAGAGGGAGGTCAGAAAGCATTGAAAATGAAACAGAAATACAGGCTGCTAATGCTAGCATTGTAGATACTGTATGCTTTAGAACTACACCTTGAAGCTTGCGACACAAGAACAAAAGAAAAACGATGCAGAGTGGGAGTGTGTTATATGTTCCAACTGAAAATGGTAACAGTGACAATTGTGTAGTGTTAAATGCAACCGAACCAATTAAATCCAAATGAGTATGTCTACAGTAAGATAACACTCACTTCCATGGACAATAATTCAGTTGTCAATGTGTAGTAAACAAAAAATGAAATGGAATGGGACAAGAGTTGTGGAAAACACGTACGGGGTGTGTCGATGATAGGTATCCCTTCACCTCCGGCCATGTCGGGCTTAACTACTGTATCAGTACGTAATTAATCCCCAGAAGCACATACACTGGAGTACAGACGGCAAGAAAATAAACATGAACAAACTTTTTTTACTGATGTTTATGTTGGTGTGACTGCTTAGAGGTGGAAAAAAGTTTGTTTGGACAGCTCAAGCTCAAACTTAGATAATTGAACACGGCGTGGAAAGAAAGAAGTGCCGAGAGCAGGAGTTATTCACCATGCCCCCTGGATGAAGCTGTCCATGGATTTATGAAGCAAGAAAACGATCCATCCCCACCTCCACTATAATACAAATTAGTAGAAAAAGAGCTCCACTTATACTCACTGTAGGACTCACTGAGGCAGGCAAGCCTCAAAACAAGGTACATACTTAATTATACTGTATCAGCACGATTAACATATAAAAACTGTTCATTTCACTGATGTCTAACAATCAAAAGTAAAGTCGTTTTGTTGTCATATAGGCTTGATAACTATCCTTGATAACTATCCCTAAAAACTATCCTTTCAAGCACACTGATTTTATGTGTATTGGAACTGGAAACAAAACTTGGATAAACATAATTGTTTTGTTTGAGAATGGAGTTGGTGCTGATTTTAAGGCCAAATTCTTGTTAATCTATTTCAAATGTAACATTACAACATACTCACTCCTACTTTCTGAATCTGGTGCAAATTGTTCATCTGTCTTGTGCAAGACAGCAAACAGAACATTGTCCTTATCCAGAAATATGACCGACCCCCTCTCCCTCCCCAACTCCCTCTCCCTGTACATCTTTCCCACTCACTCCCCCCACCCTGCTTCTCATCAATCAGTAGTGAGACTCCAACGTTAGGACAACCTCGGCAGTGAGCTAAAACATTCATATCACCTCCCACATCCTAATAACCCCCCTCCCCACCCATCCCATCCTCTAAAACCCTTCTCCACTCGTCCTTATGAATCAGGTCTCCCACACACAAACCAATCCAAACACATAGTAAACAGGAAATGGGCAGTGTGTCTTGGTGGGGCCGTGGTCTAATCAGACTTGTCTTTCTTCTTTGGTGTGACTTTATTGGCCACCGCTGATCCCACCGCTCCGACGCCGCCTGTCACCACGGAGACGCTGCCCTTGACCAGGCCCACCCCGGCAGCGGGTACACTGGTCACCGCCGTCTTCGTGAGTTCAAAGCTTTTACAGCCCACCCAGGCCACACCCCCTAGCGTGGCGCCCACCGCACCCCTGGTAATGTTGAAGAGGCCACCTCCCACTCTCCACACAATGCCAGCTTCAGTCTTAGGGTGATCTTTCTCCAGGTCTGTGAGGAAAAGAGGGGGAGGGAGGGAAAGAGCGAGGTAGAGAGACAGAAGTGAGGGAGAGAGAGAGAGAGATGGACAAAGAAGGAGAAACAAAGAGAATGAAAGGAAGGAGGGAACAAAGGAAGAATAGAGAAAGAAACATAGAGAATAGGTGAGACAGAGAAAAAGGAATGGTTATATTATGTCTGCAAAGCAATAAAACAACAATACCGTATGACTTCCCCTTGGGAACCTTGAAATAGTGAGAGAGGTAAATAAGGAAATATAAAATGTTTATGTTTCTGTGAGTCTGTGTTGTGTGGTGGTGAATAACAACATGTGTTTGGTTGTTTACAACTCAGTCCCAGCACTAGATCAGCCATCAGCCAGGATGACTCATAGGCATCCACATATAGGAAAGAAATATGTGTGATAAAGCTTTTAACTGAAACCTCAAGGGGGAGAAAGAACACAGAAGAGAGACAAATGGGGCCGGATGAAAGAGAGGTAGAGATGGAAAGGATAGGGAACAAGGAAAAGGAGATAGAGGGGAAGACTGAAAGAGAGACCGGAAGAGAGAGAGGGTGCACAAGGAGAGAAGAGAAGGAGAGTAAGATACAAAGAAAGAGAGGCGAGAGAGGGAAAGAGGGGACAAGATAAAAGGGTAGAGAAGAGAGTGTACGTGATGAAAAGAGAGGTGATTGAACTGGAACTGACCCAATCTGTCTTGTAAGAGCACCATGCTAATAAATGTATTTAACGTTCACTGAAGTCATGTTCATGCTGTGTAATGGATCATCATATTTTGGATGAATCTAGTCCATTGATTTCAGTATGCCCCCTACCTCTCTCTACCCCCCCCCCCCCCCCCCCCCCCCGTGTTATCTCTTCACAGATAGCAGACTGCTTAAACCCTGCCCAAGTGATAAACTATTCCCTGTCACGTCCTTTTGTGATGTGGCGCCATGATATATCTCCTTCCTCCTCAATCCACCATGAACATGGAGGTGGCAGCCTTATGTGTTTTCCAACTCTCCCTCCCCCTTCCCCCTCCCCATTCCTTCCTCTGTCCCCAAGTGTCAGAGAGAGAAACAGAGAGAGGGGGAGAGAGAGAGAAAGAGAGGGGAAGAGAGAGAGCAGTGAGAGAGCAGGGTGAGAGCAGAGAGAGAGGAGGATGAGAGCAGAGGAAGATGTCCCTCGACTTGTCTATGTCATTCCTTCTACACAGACGTGAAGGCCATCCAGTTTAGCTGTTAGCACACACACACCCACATACCCACTAAAGTGTGGAATCCACTTTGGCAGCCCTAGTAGGATCAGGGCAGAACCTGGAAGGATGGTTGAGTGTAGAGCAGCTTCTCAGGCACGTTAGAACAGCTCCTTCTCTCTACTCACGACGCTGGGATGCTGGCAGGCCCGCTGCTAGTGCTGCTTCTATTTAGGGCTGCCTTCATCGAAAGACTGAAAGCAGGAGCAGCAGCACCACCCACACACACACCTAGCTACATAATGCTGGCCATCTAGAAGGGAGTGGGCTAGTGTTCAGATCAATCCAGATACAGAAGATGGCTTTGCTCTCTAATCCCAGAGTCCTAACTTCTAGAGACCTAACTCTTACAGTTCAGGGTACAGTAACTCGCTATCAATCCCAGAGGAACAGAGAAAGACAAGCAGACTGTAGAGTTCAGCTGGTGTACTATTAGTGCTATAGAGTATTAGTTAATATCTGTGATTAGGTACAAGTCCAGAGAGGAGGCAGGGCTCCAGACTAACTTTAACCTTGTTTACACTGGTGCGCCTAACTTTCTTATTTAGGTGCACCCAAATGTTTCCTTGCGTCGCCACAATTTCAAGGTCACCTTTTTATCACGGTCCATATACATTCATATATAATATGTAAATGATCCAAAACAAGAATAAGGTGTAGGTAAATAATTTTTTATTTGAAGCACAATTAGAATAATAATATTAATATTTTAAGTGCTTCACTGAGCTGCCAAACAAAACATTTTAGGCAAAATAAAACATTTCAAAATATAAAGTGCTACTATTTAAAAGTGCTTCCCTAAACTGAGACCTAACATTTCATGTCATATAGCGGGTCCCCCCTTGCTGTCGCTTGCCATTCAAATTCCCAACACCTGTAATTTGGCCTTCTTGCCCTTTGGCCTTGAATAAACCAGCTGGCCTTACTCTCCCTAACATCAAAATCACAGCTCCATGGGTTAGCTCCATGGCCCAGCTCCGTAACTCAGGGGTGGGAAATTCTTAAAAAAAAAAATTGATTAGCTGGTTATCAGAAGAATAATACGGAGCCCCTAAAGGGACATGAAAAAAAAAGAAAAAAAAGAAAAAAAAAAAAAAATCTGAAAGGTTCTCGTGCGCACGAGATCCTTTCTGGTGCGCACGAGAAAGTATCTTCTCAGACACTGTTACTTGTAGGCGAGGTGGAGGCTCGAAAACCACATTATTTGGTGGCCGTTGGATCACCAATAAAAACTGTGCGAGTTGCAGCATATTGCTGCTGCCATCAACTGTGCCAGCGATACCCCGAGTCGAGATACAATTTGAAAACAAAAGCGTTTTGTTATGAACAGTATTAAAGTTTGAAATGATAACGAGGACGTAAAGTGTTGCGATTGCGCCGGGGCTTATAACTGTATTTCCAGTTTTTGACATGATGATATATGCACATTATTAAATACATATTTTTAGTTATACACTGTGTTCTGCAGTTATCTAAAGGTAGGATGTATGATGTTATCCTGTATTCCATGCAGTCAGGGCATCTCCTGCAACCATAGTGGACCATGTGATGTTGAGACCGCCACATTTATAAATGAGACCCCTGCTCAAGACGGGTGTATCCCTTGTGCCAAAACAGACAACACAACTCCAAATTTGTTTTTAATGTCTTTTTAGATAATATAGTGGTGGCGACTCGCAAGCAAACGTCCTTAAAAGTCATGTAACAGCAGATCTAATGCACGCTTCTGTGCATGCGGTATCCACCAGATACTTAAGCGTGGTAACGAGAACGTTTCTCGTTAGCACCAGAAAGTTTCTCGTGCGCACCAGAAAGTTTCTCGTGCGCACCAGAAAGTTTCTCGTGCGCACCAGAAAGTTTCTCGTGTGCACGAGAAACTTTCGATTTTCTTTTTTTTTTCATGATTTTTTTTTTCTTCGTGTCCCTTTAGGGGCTCCGTAGAATAAGGATATTCTGTAAATATTTTGAATTTTGGTGTAGGTAAAATAAGAAAAGACTATAGAAGTAACAGTAAAAACAAAAACAAACATTACATCAGTGTTTCATTTTATTTTTAACTAGTTAATCTTCCCAAACACTGAAAAGTTGTTTTGCAGTATGTTAAAGATATGCAATTGATCAACTTCATACAAAAGCAATACCTTTTTTCAGTTCATTTTGTTCTGTGAGAGAAATCCAGTTGGCTTAAACAAGTGCATCAAAATCTGTCTGAATGTATGAGGTGGATATGCGAAGGAGAGCAGACAGGTGATGATCCAGGTCTGCAGTTTAACTTGCAAACCATCAGCAGCCCGCGGCCACTAAATCAGTCAAGTTCTTTAAGTCAGTCAACATTCTTTAACATTCCATATTAATGCGCATCAAATATTTCAAATTGAAAAAGAAGGCAAAGATGTCCCTCTGGCTGTTGCGTGGCAACGATTTATGTAGGAACTATACTTTGTAGTAGCGGAAGAAGAAGTTTATTATTAAACTATTTTGTTTCTAATTGTTTTTATTGATGAAACCATATCAAATATTTGTAGTAACAGTTTTAGAAAAGCAATAAGCCCCGCGAGTCCGTGGTTTACGCTGATTTTAGAACAGGTAAGGGGGTTTTCGGCACTCGGCTTCGCGTCGTGCCTAACAACTCCCCTTACCTGTTCTAAAATCAGCGTAAACCACGGCCTCTTGGGGCTTATTGCTTAATAATATACTAGAGTAACAAACTAACAGAGAACACTCTAATAAATAGAGAGGGTACAATTTCTGTGGAAATTGTAGGGTGTGCTTGCTTGCGTCGGTTGCAGAGGGGTCCGTTTTTTAATGACATTTTAAAAACTGATATTTCAGTATATTTTATATAAAAATGCATACTTATTATTTATAAAGATGACATTACATTTTACATTTAGTCATTTAGCAGACGCTCTTATCCAGAGCGACTTACCGTAAGTACAGGGACATTCTCCCTAATGCAAGTAGGGTGAAGTGCCTTGCCCAAGGACACAGCGTCCTGTGCACCGGCCAGGAATCGAACTGATTGGGTGCCCCGGGCGAGTTTATCACTTGCAGCCCCCCCCCCATCTTGTGCTGCCCCCTACCCCGCCGACAGTACACGGAACGAGGACCGCTCCTATCTGGCGGCACAAACGACGGAAATGCTGCAAGGCACCATCTCAGTAAGCAGGGGTGCCTGCAACTGCCTGAAGGGGGCGCCAATATGCCAATTCCACACAAAGTAAAATGATAAATACGAGAAAACCGCTCAGATATTGTTTTTTATTTATGCTTGTGCACTCCACGTGACATGAAAAAATGCCGCTCCGGGCGACTGCCCGGTCTGCCCATGCCTAAAACCGCCCCTGGGTCTATCCAATTGAGCGAAGAGGCATTGTTTCCGAGTTCTGTTGAAACATGCCCCACTCACAGCCCAACAAAGCGGTATCAGACTCATATCCGAGCCTGTTTAAGGAGAGCCTTGACACTCCCTATTAAGCCCCATTGTACCGAATTTTGTTGCAGTTCCACCAGAGTTCCACTGGGAGTGATCGCGGTGGAGTGCAAAATGAATGGGAGTCTATGGAGCTAAACGGCTACATTTGTCTCTTTGCCTGATAGTCGTTGAGAAATCTCAGATTTGATTGTAGTTTTTGCATGTTCAACATGGTTTACAGGTCAAAAGTTGAATGAACAAGTACTTATGTCAGGGGTGTCCAAACCTTTTTTAGTGGGGGCCAAATACAGAAAAAAAGACAAAGGGCCGGGCCACACACCAGAGGTGACATATTGACCAGGGGCGTAGCCAGTATTGGGCCAGGGCGGCACTGGCCCGCCCACATTACTCACTGGCCCGCCCAGGCAAATTTGATCAAAATGCATTTTTTGTTTGTTTGTATTATTCAAATGTATTTATATTAATATAAACCTGATTTATAGTTGACTGGTGTGTGTGTTTAATTTGTTTTTCCAAAAAAATTGGAACTGTTGAAGCAAGTTGTAGAACGAGCTATGTTTGCTAGGGGTTGCAAAGACTCTTTGCCGGCCTTTAGCCAGCTAGATAACTTTGCTAGACAATAGTCTGCTTTTTAGCCAATGTACTAACATCGCCACAATAATGGCTAAACAGGTGACCTGCCCCGGACGGTCTTTGTCCTGGATTCCTCTACTAGCCTGTTGTCTGGTAGGCTACCTTTGCTCTGTCATCAGTAGCGGCTTACCCATCGGGAGCACCGAGAGAATTCCAGATGGGCCGAAGCACTTCTGGGCCGGGGGCCGCTTGCCTAATAATTTTGTTTTCCTACAACAACAAAAAATTCGGCAGAAGATGGAGCGACACAGTTGGCCAGCAACACCGTTGGCCGGCCCCCCTTTCCCCCAGGGCTATCTGGGCGTCTATTAGTGCCGCATACACAACAGTGACACTGACAGATCGAAAGCTAGCTAGAGACAATATAAAGATGGAAAACCAAACTAAGAAACTTATACGTCCTAATTACGTTCACTAGACAATGTTTTATAAATTGAAAAAACGGCTATGTTCGTTTGTTTTATATAAAGCTCCCAAAAAAATTTGGCGCTCAGATCAGCAATTTAAAAAAAAAAGCATTAACCGTGGAAGTCCCTAACTAGCATCACATCAGGAATAGAATTAGCATGCATTAGCAGGGCGTTCGCTGTGGTAGGGTATACGAGACGGGTTCTTGTGGGCTGGTCTGGATCAAAGTCAGGGCCTATTTTTACTCCCAGTCCGTCCCTGCCTGTCATCCTGCCTCAGTGTGTACCGAACTCTTCTTAGATTAATTTTTTGCGTTCTGCCTGCTCCGTTTGGTACTTGTAATTTTGTGCGCTCTGCGCTTGTATCATCTACCCCAGTCTCCACTGAGTATTCGTTCCACTATGCTGGTTTGTCCAGCCTTTATTGAGCTCTGTTGGTTGAACATTATGTTTTAGATAGTGTTTTGTTGTTGCCTTTGTTGAATATTGTAAAGCAAAAAATGTTGCCACAACGTAGCGTTAATTATTATTTAAGTCATTTTTTCTAGGGAAAATTATAGGCCCACTCACTTTTGCACTGGCCCGCCCAAATTACAATATCTGCCTACGCCCCTGATATTGACGCATGAATATTGTGTGAATTTCGAACTCGCCTATAGTGTGAAGAACATTGGGTTAAAGTAAAGTTTATGTACCCCCTTAGATAAATATTAAAAATGAAAATTAGTTTTCGATTACTTACTTATTGAACTTGTATTTAAGTTAACTTTTATAAACTTTACTTTTACCGAACATTGCACTCAGTGGGAGCAGTGATACTGTCCTTTGGATTGAAGGATGGCTGACATGTCAGGAGAAAGTTTGGTGGTTGAGACACGAAGGACTTCACAGAGATGGCTATCAGTAATTCTAGTTCTCAGTCTGCTTTTGTTCTGATTTAACAGAGAAAATGTTTGTTCACATATGTATGTTGAGCCGACATGATCATCTTGGAAACGCAGGTTGAATTCTGTCACGAGAGATGCAATCACAGACCCAAATTTCTTCTTTTTAGCAGAAAGGTCAGCCTTCGGAAAAGCAGACTTAGTTTCAGACAGAGCTGGGAAGTGTGCAGCATTAAAGCCGCGTAGTTGTGTCTCAAACAGGCGGAGCTTTGTGCAGAAGGCTTTTATGTGCGCATACAGGTGTAGCACCAGCTGTTCTTTGCCTTTTAGGTTCTTGTTCAGTGTATTCATATGGTGCGTAAGATCAACAAAAAATGCCAGGTCGGCCAGCCACAGAGGGTCAGTTAGTTCATGAAAAGGGTCGGCCTCTCTCTTAAAAAAAAACGGTTGATTTCTGATCTCAGCGAATAAAACCGCTGCAGCACAGAGCCTCGGCTGAGCCAGCGCACATCAGAGTGGTAGAGTACATCCCCTTATTCAGCATCCACATCAGATAGAAAAGCCTGAAATTCTCACAGTTTTTACAACAGTGTTCATCACATCCCCCAGCTGGACAGTCTTGGCACACAGTGCTTCTTAGTGTATTATACAGTGCATCCTAACAGCAGGGCCGGCCCAAGGCATAAGCGAACTAAGCGGCTGCTTGGGGCCCCCATGGCCACCAGGGGGCCCCCAAGAGCACATTAAGTTACAGCTTAATTTTAAAATTATATTATGTTAATGGTAATTATACAAATTTGCAATAAAATCAATATTATGTTGACCGACTGGCAAGGAAAATAATAGCCAACTACTACTGGTTTAATATATTATCTTGGGGGCCTGCCTTTGTCAGCACTCATACAGCAACATGACGTTGTCGATTGTTCGAGAACAGAAAAGATCAGTCGGCAATCGCAATCTGACACGGCAAAAAGCAATGGCACAAAAAAGGACATATTCCTCTGGTGCAGAGAAAAGAAAACAGAGGAAGAGAAAAAACAATAAGATCAAGGTATGTTTGCAAATGTTTTAACCATAAACATTTACTGTCTAGAGATAAATGCATCAAACAAGCCTTCAACGTTAGCTAGAGCTAACTAGCTATCATTTTAGTGTAACACTTAGACTAGCTATCTTACAAAATATAACAAAAGCTAGCTCCATAGACCTTCATTCATTCTGCACTCGACCGTTAGCGCCCTCATATGGAACTTGAGTGGAACTGCAACCAGTTCAGAACCCGGAAGTTTCTTGAGAGTGGCAGTTCTACCCATAGATATATATAATGACTAGGGCTGTGTCTACTACCGCGCACTTGTGCACTTCGAGCACTGACTTTCAGAGCTTAGGGCGCTTCACTCACAAAACCAGAATAATTCAGTGCACTGAAAGTACCCGGATGGCGCACTGCAAACGGTCCAAAAAAACTGTGTACAACGATGGACACTACTCGCCCTAAACGGGCGCCATCTTGGCTACGTAGCAGAAAAGGAGGAGCCCTTTCGGCAGCTTTTTCCACTTGAGCGGAGAAGCTCATTCATTTTGGCAGGTTTTGCAGGTGTGGCGAGCAGATTTGCGTCCGTCAGTTCCACCAAGTGTTGCATTTGAGACAGCACTTATCAGCGACAGAGTGCACTGAATATGTAAGTGCACTGTTTTGCAGGGCACTGTATTGCAGTGTACTTCATAAAGTGCGCGGTAGTAGACACAGCCTAGATGTTTTACGTCGTAGTCTAGAACGTCCGCACATGGCGGCCATCTTGCTACAGTCAACTCGCTCACCCATAATATTGTGTTGATGTACTTTTTAAATGAGCATAACTTGCTCAATTTTCAACCGATTTCAAAACGGTCTGGTTTGTTATCAACGTCAGAAACGTTGTTATGCCACTGCATACTTATTAATAATTATGTAATTAAAAAATATATATAATAGAAGTATGCAGTGGCATAACAACATCTCTCTACAGACTACTGCAGGCAGCTGCAGGCAGATTCTGGTCCGCCTGCAGCGCTGCATGAAGTCAGTCCATGTCGAACGAACCAATTGTTCTGCTAGAGGTAGTCACACGTGTTTTCGTGATGTCAGTGACGTATAACGTCACGTCAGTGGCTAGCAAGTTAGCCACCTGTAGGAAAATGTTTTGATGTAACTGCTATCCTGTATAAGAATGATTCTGTATTCAGTATTACTTAGGTGCAAAGAAAGGCCTAACCCCAAATCTGAACTGAGTAAACATTCAAGACCCTTATCTTGGGGCTAAGGACTAAGAAGAGGGGGGTTTGGTTGTTTTAAGGAGATGCTGTGTGACAAAGACTATAGGTGGAGACGCAAAGGCTAGTGACCATTTGTTGACACCTAATGTGACGGAGCTTTTATGATTCCAGGACCGGAGATCCTGTTGTTGTGTTTCAATCAGGGTTGATGTCGTAAACACGCACACACTCTAACACGCACGCACACACGCGCACCAGGTCTATGCAAAAGAGCCAATGAAGAAGAGCCATAGGACATTTGCATGCCTTTGTCTTAACCAATGATTGTAAAGAGCGGGGCTGCTTAAATGGCTAGCTAGCACAACATGCTAGCAGACAAACTTTGTAGCACAATGGCGTGTGATGTTTTTGTCTCCTTGTGGGCCGGCCGCAAGTAATAAAGCTTTCTTAAACTTGTTCACCGACTGACTGTGCAATGCTTGATAGATTAATTCTTCTGACACCACCCTTAGCTTCACTTTTTGCCACAAAAACTTAATTTCAACTTAAACCATGCAACGGAACGTAACTCAATCGCTACCAAGACAAAACTTTTGACACCAACGTTTTCTATGTAGTCCAAATATTGACTGATGCTTAGGGGTGGGAAAAGAATAATAATAATTAGAGCTGTCAAACGATTACAATATTTAATCGTGATTAATTGCATTAATGTCATAGTTAACTCGCGATTAATCGCAATTAATCACACATTTTTTTCTATTCTAAATGTCCGTTGATTTCTTTTTCATCCATTATTTTTTCAAATTTCTATGCTCTTATCAACATGGAAAAGTGGTTCTGATTGCTTCGTACAAATGTTTTTTTCTAATTGAAAACAATATTGCAATCGCCTGGCTTTAACGAGCGGGCGGAGAATTTGCATCAGCTGTGTGCTTGGCCATCAAAATGGTATTTTAGACTCCACGACGTGCTGCGATGATAGCTCAGTTCACAACGACAGAACACACTGATCACTTTGGTCTTGTCAATGGAACCATTTGGCAACCTTTTAAAAGTAAACTTTCCATTCAGAATCTTATTGGCATCCATTTCGGCGTCTGGCACTGGCAATCAACTCAAAACGTAACGCCTACTACCAGAGAATGTCTAATATCCATAAACGGGCTCTGCTACTACTCTTTAGCCGGCTCGCAAGCCCAAACAAGTGGGTGTGGCGTGCCTGTTGTTTTGTTTCCGGTCTAGCTAGATCCGGCGCGGTATTGTAGATTTTCTAACGTCAGTGGTTGTTGCAACAGAATGTGAAAAAAACTACAGTTTTCTAGGTCAAAAAGAGCGTTAATTGCGCAATAAAAGAATTGACGCCGTTAATTTGGGTTTGCGTTAATAACGCGTTTAACTGACAGCACTAATAATAATATCTATGTGAGAGAACAAAGGTTGTGCCCTTGCCGAAGGCAGAGCACACCCAAATACGCCTATTCTTGCAATGAGACAACTCTTCATAAAGACTACATTAAACTAAACTAAGTCAAACAGAGCCACATACTTACCAGACATTAGGCACTCTTTAACATACTTTATCCTATTATCCTTATTAGCAAGACTCCCCCAGAGCAGAGATGCACAGTAGCATTGTGTCTTCACCCAGCCTGTAGCTTATATTACAGTCTGGGGAAACTATAGTGGCCAGTAATAAATAACTCTCATAAAACTGAGAGACAATAAAGAATGAACCTGTTGAGGGCCCTGTGTGGAGGTGAAGAGCAGCTGGAGAGGAGAGGAAAGGAAAGGAGAGTTTTTAACGAGGGTAATGAGTTCTGAGGGAGCTGATGCTGATGGTAGCATTTCCCTCCCTCATGGTGCATGATGGAATAGAAGGATAACAAGCCCTGAGACTCCTAAATCACCGCATGAGTGTTCTCCACATCCTGCACTGTAAGCACATCATCTCCAAACAAAGTGACCCACTCCACCTTTGCAAGCACCTCATCACCTTTAAAACAGAGACCCACTCCTCTTATGTCAGGCTGCAACGTCCAGACCTGCGCTGGCCTGGGCTCTGATTACAGTTGATGTTGATGTTGATGTTATTGTTGATGTGGGAAAGACGAAGACGGTGTTGAAGAGTCAGCTGTGGGGTGGTGAGGTTAGTTGTGAGGTGAGGTCAGCTGTGAGGGGGTGAGGTGTGGAGGTGGTGAGGACGTTAACTGTGAGTGGTGAGGTGGTGTATCGAGGTGAGGAGGTTAGATGTGAACGGGTGAGGTGAGCAGTGATAGCAGCTGTACAGCCGAGCGAATCCATATCTCCGGGTTGAACTACAAGCTGTTAGTAAACACGTCTAGTGGTGAGGAACATATAAATGTGTAGGCCAAGTGGGCTAGGCTTGAGTAGGCTGGCCTGGGGTGGGTTTGGCTAGGACTAGGATGTAGTAGGCTATATTGGGGTAGGCTATGTTGGAATAGGCTATACTGGGTTAGGCTAGAATGCAGGCCAATCATAGCTTTGATACCAGTTTGAAGATAACTGACAGTTAGAGAGAACTTTTTTGAAACTACTGCACTGTAAATTCAGCAAATCACAAAACCTCAATCTCCTAGACAATTTTCTCTTTTAATCTGAGGCTGGTTGAATGATAAAACGCTCAGCCTTGCTACCATCAAACTACACAGTAATAATAAATAGTAGTTACTAGCATGGTAACGGATGCACACGGCTCCATCGACACTGCTTTTGTCACTAGCCTGTCAGTGCACTCTGAACCTGTCTTAGCAGCCTCATTTAGGAGCTAGCCGTTCTCTCTCTCCAATTTCCTCTCTCTCTCCCGCTCTCTCTTTGTTCCTTTTTCTCTCTCTCCTCCTATCTCTCTCCTTCTCTCTAGTTATCCTTCACTCCCTTTATCTCTCTGCCTTCTCTCTCCATCTCCACCCCCCCCCCCCTCCCACTCCATCTTTCTATCCCTCTCTCCATGTCTCTCAGTCTTAATTATCGGAGGCTTCAGAGCAGACGAGGCCGTGTTAAGGTGATACTGGTGTCTCCGTGATATTTTCCTTCTCAACATCCCGTCTTTTCCGCAGTGCAATTAAAAGCTTGCTGCAAGTGTTTAAACCTGGCAGGTGATAATTATGTATTTTCTACCTCTTCTGTGCATACTCTGAGCATCGATACACTCACCCTTCAACTCTCTCTGGTTAAGTGGAGTTATAGTGTTGTTCTCTAACTAGCTAGAACACAAACTTTCTGATTTTGAACAATGAACAAATCCAGGATATGATCTATTACAGCCAGGACAGGACAGGACTAAAAGTTTAAAAAAATAACAGTATATCCTACTTCACATTTGCAATATACAATACGTACATATCACTCAATGACCCCTTAATCTGAATACTTTTTTGCCCCTTACATTTGTACGTCTATTTTTGCACAAGCAAAATCGGGCTCCTATTGTGCTTCTTTGTACCTTGAAGGCATAACACAACTGCTGAATCACATAGTTTATGTATGAGGCATAAAACTTTTAACAGGATCCACACACAGTCAGCTAGGCAAAAGAACACTGAACACTAAACATAGGGTAAGCAATTTAGTTTAAGATCAAACTTCTGAAAACATTGACGGACACTTTCCACTCTACAGATAGACAGACCGCCCCAACAGACACATGCACGCATGCATACACACAAGCACATACACACAGACACGCACACAAACAGGCACACGTAGACACACAGGTCCCCAAGTCAGCTGTAATATCAGAAGGTAGCAGCTTGTGGTCTGAGAGCAGTGCTGATGGGGCTAGACAGCAGGACTTTTAACAGGTAGACCTCCAGGAGCCCCTGAAGACTAGAGACTATGGCCCTGAAGACCTTAAAGACTTTAGCCCTGAAGACTGGAGCCTAGAAGATTGAAGCACAGAAGATTGGAGCCCTGACGACTGGAGCCCTGACGACTACAGCCCTGAATACCCTGAAGACCCTGATCTACAATAAGAGATGTGTTCCAACATCTCTCAAGCAGGGGTAGACAAGGGCTAGACAACACCTTCGCAGAGCTCGAGCAGCATGTTCCAAGTTCCGTAGAATAACATCATCATCATCGTACTTATCACCTTCATCTTTATCGCTGTCACCATCACTATCCCCATCATTGTAATCATTGCCATTATTAGCATTTTCATTACCGTCATTATTGTCATAATCATTGTCACCATCATCATCATCACCAATACCTTGGAGTTAAAGGTGATTGGTAAGGCTCAATACTCCCCCCCCCCGTTATCACACCCTGGCTATCCCCTGGTAATCGCCTCCTCCCAGGTTAACCCCCCTATCTCTAGTCTTATCGCCCATCCCCCTGGTTTTCACCCCCATTCCCCTGGTTATCATCCCCCTCTCTTCCTGGTTATCATCCCCCACGTACGGCTGTAGAAAGCAGGCAACTCGCCGTCACTCCATCCAAAGGAAATACCACTCTGGATTGATTCCCCAGTCAGGATAAGAATGTCAGTGTGTCCTGGGACAGCCCCACAGCCCAGTGCCATGTGAAAGCTCGAACATAAAGGTTGAGATAGACCTGGCTCTGTCTGGGGACTAGGG